>NW_027504998.1:0-142265 GCF_021521415.1 Bidens hawaiensis
ATTGAGCAACAACTGCGCTCATGCCTCACACACAAAAGGGTGTGTAGATACGTACATAAAAGATCAGTAATCTATATGTTGTATGATATGCGTTTTTCATGTATGATATATATTTCTAGATATGCATGATATATGTTTTTCATGTAGTTATATATATTTATTGATGTTTAGATGCGTACATGAAAGATCAGTAATCTATATGTTGTGTTACGCGTATTATTGATATGACATCTTAAGTTGCATATGTTGCAAGCTAGGTTTCATCAACTCGAAGCTACTACTCGTGTTGACTTTAACTGCACGTATTCCTTTAGCAGCATCATTCATCACATATATTATCTTATTGTGGTTTGCAAGTTTACACGGATTTTATTATATGTGGTGTCAATAGTTTTGCTCTATTTAGTAAAACTATTTAATGTTTCGAAAATAAAAGTTGACTGTGGTTAATGATGTCATGTCTTTTCAACTTTGTTTAGCTAACACATTTTTGTTCTTATCATAAGTGTGCAACTTGAAACTAATATTTAAAAGCCTTCTAGCTACAAAGTGCTAAGTGTTTGTCATGTTTTTCTGGAACGACCAACTACCGATATTATGTACGTGACCCTCATTGGCTAAAGGTAGCCCGAGCCGGCCACGAGTCCGGACGGAGCCCCTGGCGGTCCACCAATTGAGGGATTCCCCGAGTAAAACCCGACCCCACGTCCGCCAAACGGTACGACAGCGAGGAGCCGGTAAAACCGGGGTGAGATCAGAACTCGAACCCCTGGCAAGCCAGGGTCATCCCTCATCATTGGCGAAGCTTCCTTACCTCCCCCCCCCCCGGTTTTTTTCGCGCAGTAGTGTAAATTTACCGTTTTCGTCCGAAATTTTTTATGCGTAGTGTAAATTTAGGCGTTTTTTCGGCCAAAAATTTGAGTCCGCCCCCCATAGTTTGTGAATTTTTGTATATATTTTGAGGTCCCCCCCCCCCCGGTCTCTTAGTCCAAGCTTCGCCATTGTCTCTCATATCTCCTATATAAATTGGTGGATAGTGAGGTTTGAACCCCCTACCTCTCACTAATAAAGTGAATGCTCTACCATTGAGCCACATCAGATAAAAGAATGTTAAACGTCCCTTTGTAGAAAAGTCATATATATAAAGCAAATCACTTTAGTAATTACTATAATAATTACCGTGGGTGTCTAATATCATTATTATTCCCTCAACCCACTTTCGAAAACCCTCCTTTTTACGACAACTAATCACCCAAAGTAAAAAACTCTTCAATATGTTTTTTGAGTTTAAAGAAACAACGCTACTAGAACTAATTTGGTTGATTATACCCGGCTAAAATTTAAAATGACTTATTGGACTATGGGGGTGTTTGGGATTGCCTATTTTCATCAACTTATAACTTATTAACTTTTTAAAAAGTAATAAGGTGTTTGAAATTGCTTATTTTGTGAGAGAAGAAGTTTCATAAAGTACACTTTTGTAACTTATTAACTTAATGAAAAGTTATAAGGAAGTAAAATAAGGAATCCCAAACACCCCCCTATATATTGATAATCTAATAAGTCATTTAGATAATCTCTTTGGAGGCAAAGAGAAATAAAAATTCAATATGTTTTTCAAATCTACCTATTCTAATAAGGTAAAATATATGTGGACACTTGTAATGTTTTGATTAATTCTTACAATTTTTTCCCTCCAAAAACTAATATACCTTAATCTACTTACCTATTATAATAAAGTAAAATAAATGTGGACACTTGTCATGTTTTTGGTTTAATTCTCATAATTTTTTCCCTCCAAAACTAATATACCCTAATCTACCTACCTATATATTCTAATAAAGTAAAATAAATGTAGACACTTGTCATGTTTTGGTTAATTCTCATAATTTTTTCTCTCCAAAACTAATATACCCTAATATATGTAATAAATCAATAATTATTTACTTTCCTTTTACACTATATTTATATAATATCTATATATTTTTTTATAAATATAATTATTAACATATTATTTTACTATATATTCAAAATACCTGGTGAATTCCAAAAATCAACAACAAATCCCCTAAAATGAAAATTGTTTCGGGTTTTTTTTTGTGGAACTTAAATTTGATTTTATGGGTTAAAAGTTGGTAAATAGATTGTTTGGTACAAGTTAACTACATTTTGGTCAAAATTTGTTAGGGTCAAAAATGAAAATTTGGAGTATTTTTAAAAGTTTGAGAATGCAAAATAGATTTATTGTCAAAATTGTTATAGGTTCAAAGTGTTGACTTTAAAATGTCAAAAGTATGAAAGTTAAAATTTTAAACATGATTCGGGTTTCAAATTTATTTTTAAGGGCATTTTTTGAAATAATCAAAAGGTTCGGGATTTGGCAAACTGACTATTTCCCCTCAACTATTAAAATTTAAGAAAACATTGCGAACACTTTAGACATGCTGTCACACCCCGCCTTCGGGCCTAGGCGTGTGACTCATAATTGGTACCACTTTTGTCAATTTATCAAAGTTTGCAGCGGAAAATATTAATTTAAAATATTTATTTTCATAACAAAAAGGATTTAAACACCCTTGATCGTTTTACAAAATTACTTGTTTAAAACAAGTTTAATATATATATATGCCTCAATACAAAATTTGCTGAGCCACCAGCTGTAAACTATACCTAGTGTTCTTCTATCTTCATTAGTATATTCATCACTATTCCTTACTCCTGGTTACCTGAAAACAGTTTCAAAATACGTCAGCTATATGCTGGTGAATACGCTGACTCAATAAAACATTTTCACAATTCGTAATGACACAACACCAATAGTGTTCAACGACTCAGTGGGTCTCAATCCCATCTCATCGGAACTAAACATACGCACAAACCACATAATCGGACTTCACTCGCCCTAGAGATAGTCACTTGTCTCATGATCAGTATGTCTGTAGTGTGCCCACTACATTACATATATGTAAGGATCCAGACACATGTATATTTTAGCCTGAGTGTTTAATACTACTACATTGTATCAAAACGTTTTAGAGGATTTGAACCAACCCTCATGCAAATATTTCCATAACTCTTTTACATATGGATAACAGTCCATAGTTTCAAAGAGTAAATATCTTTTCAAAATATACAGTACATAGACGTATTCACGTCATAAAACATTTCATACTATAAAAAGGTTTGGACGTATTCACCTTTTGTTGATCTCAAGATTTCTCACCAACAGATGTCTGATTTTTATCTCGGACCTATAGTACGAGAATAACATTCTATAAATAACTAGATCTACAATCTAGCTATAGACCTTAAGTCTATTTGCATAATCTTTACCTTGATATTTATTTCATTTTACAAAACATTTATATGCTACGTTTCTTCATCATGAAGAAACGCATATATCAAGTTTCTTCTTTCATAAGTAATATCTTTATAAAAATAAAGAGCAACATTTAATCAATAATCTTATCTTATGAAAGCTTATATTTCACTTACTTACTTGATTAAGGTATAGACTATACCCTTGACTAGGGTCTAAGCCATTAAATAATAATAAAATAATAACTTAAGCAGAATCCCTACCTTACGCAGGTATTTTGATTTGCCTAAGCCTTGTACAAGTAGCACTTTTACTTAAACCGTCAGAACCTTGTTTCAAACTCGTTTAACCACTCGACAGAGTGTTAGAACTTCAACTCATGCACGAATTACGAGAAATCGGGACCACAGAACTTCATAATGGTCGGGCACGTTCCCCAAGGTTATGTGTGTGTAAAGAAAGGTGATTTTGGAATGAGAATGCTTCAAACCCGTAGCCCCCTTTTATAGGCAAAGTTTTGACCACCATCGCGTAGTGCGATGGGGTTTTCCCCTTGGCCATAGCGTAGCGCGACGCTGCAATCCATCAGAGATTGTCACGTGTTGACACGTGGTTGATCCGGTTACTTAACAGGGTCATCGTGTAGTGCGATACCCCCTTCCTTCTGGTCCATCGCGTTGCGCGACGCCCCTTTTTCTAAACTCATGGGAAACTGCATCGCGTAGCGCGATGATCTAGTCTGTATACCCGTCACGTAGCGCGATGGGTCTGGAAATCAGAATTTTTTATTTTTAGTCCTTGAGCTTTAGTATCTTGTTACTTCTTGGTCGATCTTCCATAGTTGAAAAATACTAAAGTGCCAAGTGCGCCATCAAAACGCCACATTACGTCCATCGTCCGAGTCCGTGTCCGTGCGTGTGCGCGTCGGGTGCTTAGCACCCTCCGCTAGGACTAGTGAGAGTGGTTAGCCCCATAAGAACATTACCATGGGAAACTCCTTCCTTATAAAGTGCTTTTATTTCGTTCCCACATTCCATGTGGGATGGAGTTTCCTTACTTATTCCTTTAACATAATATCTTTCTTTTCTTTATCATCCTTTTTCCCATTACTTTTCTCATAATTATTTTTGGTCATTTATCTTTATAAATTTGTCAAAATTGGACCTAAACTTTGTGGATGTTACACATGCCACCCTCATGCCTATCAATGCTTAACTTTTATCAAATTTGAAATATTTATGTCAACATTAATTTTTCTTTCAATGGTGATCAGAACATCGTATGGGAAGCATGTCATGCTAAACTATACTCAAATGAAACAAAATATTCACAAAATTGAATGGGTTAACATGTTGTTTTTTATGTTGTCATTATGACAAAGTCAAGAAGCCCTCTGAAACTTATCAAAATATTTTTCATGGTGTAGCTCAGAAAAACATAGTTCTTGAAGAACATACATTGTTACAATTTAATGTTCTACTTTCCTTTGATGGGTGGTAAATTGATAAATATATCAATAAGGGATAACGCTCATTTTGTATTTAGGCTGAATGGTTAGAACTACTATCGTATGAGAAGTCTTATTTCCGAAATTAGTTAATAACCAAAATTCTTTCATACATATATGACACCGAGAATGAATTTTTCAATAGAAAGAAGCATTATTGAGGTACGTTTTTGCACGGGCATTTTTTTATTAAATTCATTTAAAAAAATCATTTTGTGATATAAATAAAATCAATTAATGTACACATTGTATAGATACAAGCATAGATGTAATACATTTTTTTCATATACGCTATGTAATTATTTGTTTTACTTATAATTTTATAATTTGAATTATCCCGTGTGTGACACAGGCTCTAAAACCAGTTTTACTATTATAAACACTCAGATATATAACCGGGTTTGGGACCAACAATAACAACCAAAAGATTCATACCCGACATAAAAGAATAATCGGTTGGCATGTGAATATTAGTTACATATATTTTTTAAAAACCACTCCAAACAGTGTACCATTAAAACCCTTAGCAGGGCCAGCCCTAGGTTAGTGGGAGTCGGACAATCGACCGAGATCCATAATTTTCGGGGGCCAAAACTTTTTTAATTCATAGTCCATTCGATAATTAGATAGTGAGTTTAAACTAACTTTAAACACTAAAAAAATAAAAATCAAAATCAAATAAACAAAAACATACGGCGATTGAATTCCAAGCGCCAGCCCAACCGTTGGCCACCACCCTCCTTAGGGCCTACGAGGCTTTTTGTTTCCGCTTGGTCGAGGTATTTAAATCCTTGTGGCCATCCCTAACGCTCTATTCATAATGACTAGGTTATTGAGCACATGTTCCATCATTACTATTTATAGATTTGTTTCAAGTTTTATTTTGTCGAAGATAGTTTATAGTTTTTCCATCAAACAAATACGTAATGACTTATTGAAACAAATAATAAAGATGACAGAGAGAAACTATTTGTAATTTTGTATACGGCTGGATTAATGTGAAAGATATGTACTTAATGGTATTTGACGGTCAACGACGACTACATGGTCCAAGCTGTACGTACGGTGGATGTCCATGTGGATTGCCTGTGTGAATCTTTTTTTCAATTCTTTTAAATCTCTTCGTACCATAATTAACTGATAATGTACCTATTAGTTTATATTAAATAGTGATTTTACATTTCTTTTAGATTTGCTTAGATAGAGAAGGGGAAATAATAATAATAATTATTTGCCAAAGTCGACAAAATCAATGGGTCAGCTTAATTAGTTGGGTGATAACTGATAAATCAATCAAACATGTAAGTTTTTTTAATATATTCTTGATTAAGCATTATATTATATTATATTAAGGTAAAAGACTTGCGTTTTCATGAACACTCGACGTACGTGTTACGGTGGTGGTGACGTCATTGAGATAAATGAACTAGGAGGAATGGATAAAAATCACTCAAATGTGAGTAATTGGTACAATTAAGACGAAAGTGAATAATAGTCCATAAGAATGATGATCAAGTGTCATTGTAGGTAAATTATTTTTGAGAATTGTGAATGTGGCATAGTCGCATGATATCATACTATAATTTATGAAGTTAGATGCACATGAAATAATAATTCGACCCAGCCCAAAGGGAGGTTGAGGAGGACGGTTGACCCATGTTCATTCTCCCGAGAAGCCCATAATTGTAAGTTATATATATTTTGTTTTAAAACATAAGTATACAATATGTTAAATTCACTCCTTGGTGGCTTGGTGTAATAAAAAGAGTGGTAGTTTATGGATTCAAATGTCATGCTGTCAATTCTTATTGTTGGTGTTTTTATTTTATAGAAAAAACATTCATTTATGTTTTATATGAGCTATTTTAGTAACTTATTATTATTATTATTATTTGTTTCGGTCCGTATTAGACTTTGGAAATCAACCTAATTGGTAAAATTGTCAAGTTATTTATCACATGATTAAAACGTGATTTTATATGCCTTTTTTATGCTTGTGTCGGGCCCGGAAATTTTAAATGATTCTTGAAGACGGCTTTAGTAATAATTTACTAGATATGTCAGACAATAATGATTTTTGAAAGTCATGTACACACAATAGTTGAGGGTATAGAAAAATATAATAAAAAGACCCATCAAAAGTTCTAAATATATGCTGAAAATTGTGTGTTTTAAAATTCAAAGTTTCTGTTCAATTCTCCATTCAAGTAGTTTTGAGTGCTTTGTGACTTGCCTAGTGTTAACCACCCGTTTTTATCCACTTTCCTTCTATATGAAATGAAACAAATGCTACATTTTCAAAGTTTTACACAAATAAATATAAAAGCAGGAGAAGAAAGCAGCTACATGTTCCAATTTGTCTTCTGTTTCGATGTAATTGTTACTGTGATCTTTAAACCATTAACGTTTGATTTAATTTGATATTACAATACACATTATTTTATATCTGATTTTAGTTAAAAGGTAAGAAAGTAAAAAAAAAAAACTGATTTTTTCAATATATTTGAGAAAGAATAGAAAGGAAAAGTGACTATTACGTCTTTCATGTTTATATAATTATTTAGGTTTTATATGCATGGAATAAATTTGTTTCATGTTTATATAATTATTTAGGTTTTATATACATGAAATATATTTTTCGTACCGAGAGAATTATAAACACATTCGCTCACATCTTCTCTCAGATGCATCTTCTGTTCAAGTTAGAATATGATACGTTTAGAGTCAAGAGGTGTATATTGGACACTATGTGTAGAGGCCTAATGCATACTATGAAGCATGTACCTTTTGTCTTTAAAACAGGTCATGGGCGAAGTACAAGATATATAAATAGAAAGCATTAAATGATCTGAAATAGACAAAAAGCCCGAATTTAAATTCACATTTTTTCTAGTTTTACAACCTCTAAAAGATATAAAAAAGAGAAAAAGAAAAGATGGAGTTAATTGTGGTGGTGACGGGAAGTGGCAAACAAATTGATTGGCCCGTGGTGAGAGGGCTTTCAATGGAATTCGATCGTCACATATCATCATCATCATCATCATCATCATCATCATCATCATCATCATCATCATCCAAGTATGATATGCTTGCAACTTAATTTGTTTGGTCTATAAATCAACTCCCCACTTAGAAACCCTATCATTTATTTAAAAGAAATTTTAATAGGGTTGATGACTTATCTAAAATCTAAATATTTAATACCTGACTGAGTCTTCATGAGATAAAAAATCAACCGTCTATACTAATTTTTACATTTCAGTCCTGACTCACATAGGTAGAGATAAGCAAATTCGGTCTGGTACCGTACCGAATTTGGTAACGTCGGTACCGAATCAGTATCAAGTTTTGAATATCTGGTACCGGTATTTTCTAAATTTTGCATGAAAAACCGGTACCGTACCGGACATATTCAGTACCGGTACCGGTAGGGTACCGATCTCACCCCTACACATGGGAACACCATCAAGAAGGAAAACAATCGCTGGGAGAAAAACTGCCTTAGTCAAGTTTCGAACCTGAGACTATAAAGATCTCAAATTTTGACCAACGCCCCCACGTCATTTGACCAGAAGACAAACGGTTGTATATTTAAGTAGCTAAATGAAATTATAAAAGAGCAATAATATCATTATCAGACTACAAATCAGATGGTGAATTATCATCACCAGAAAAATCTTGAAGATCTAGAAAGTCATGCGTGAAATAGCTGCTTTTTAGACACCGTAATGGTGGAGTCTAAGACATAACATGCTTGCAAAAGTTATATTTTTATTAAAACTACAATTATTCAACAAATACCATAAATGTATTCTGTTTTTTAGTATTAAAACTCATGCACTTATTTGATTTTTCTGATGTAGTATATCATAGATGACGGTGCTGGTGCATCACGAAATCAAAAGCGAAGATTGTGCCCCGGGTTTGTAAAGTGGTCAGTTAAGAGCGACCGTGTGAAATGGATAACAGTGTTTCTCAATTTCGCCACGAAACTCCAAACTCTATAATTAGTTAACCACGAGATGCGTTGTTAACGTTATAAAGTTTTAGTATAGAAGCATACTGGACAATGGCTTAGAATTGCTATGTCACTCATAAAAATTTTGCTACACTTAGAAGAATGCATGACCTCTGAGAAATTATATACTAAAAGAAAAAAAAAGACAAATATATAAAGAAAATGTCGTTTTTTTCTACATAAGTAATAAGTGGCTTAAAGGTGGAGTTAAATTGAAAGGAACAAGAAATGGTGGAAGCCCCACAACAAGAACAATGCCGTATGATTGCATTTGCACCATCATCGACCTCCTCCCGTCATTATCAATTTGGAGGCGGGTTGAAGGTTTCGGGTTGACAGGTTAGATTGTTTAACATGAATATGATCCATATTTTTACTCGGGTAGAAATCCTTAACTTTAATACGTACAAATGTAAACTAATGCAACTCGAACAATACTTGTTTAACTTATTCATCTAAACAGGTTAACATGTAGTAATCAAGTTAATCTGGTTTTTAGATTGTGAAAATGGGTTTAATGGGTCATACACGGGTTAGCGGGTTGGTTTGCTCAATTAAACAAAATTAAACAAGTCCATCGAACACCATCCATTTAATTAAATAGGCCAACCAAAACCTAGTCATTTTCGTGTTTGTGTTATGTTACGGGTTGATGGGTGCCCCTAATTATCAACCCATGTCGTTAAACTACCACTATATAGGTATTTGTGTGTGTGCATGCGTTCACATATGTTAAGACAATCTTTTCAGAACTAGTAGTATGTTGGGAACTATGGGAACCGTATTACCATTTATTTATTATATGCAATTATGCATTGACTAATATACATATAAATTTCAATATATTTAAGATCTATGTTTAAAATACATGGTATTGGTAATCTTTTATCTAAATGTATATATGCATATACGATGTATATATGTGTATATGCATATGTGCACATGCATATACCTTTTCAATAAAATTAAGAAGAAATGGGAAAAGAAATCAAAGAAAGCACGCTAGAGAATTAAATAAACCATTGTTTTTCAACTTTACCATTTTTGTTGAAGCGACATTTGCATGTCTTATTCGACTTTTTAAGTTTTCAACACAACTTTGCGTAGGGAGGGTTCTATGCATAAGCCATTTATTGCAAGAATAGTAGAAAACATTTCATTTATCTTGTTAATTAAAAATATATATAAATACCAGAAAACAGTTGATATGCAATATTTATTCATCTCTTTTAGCAATCTAAAAAATATATATAGAAAATTTGTTTATATGGGATCTACACATGTGTAGGAATGTGTAAATCATGCGCTAGTATATATACTACATATAGTTGATATATATGTAGGTAAACGTTTAAAGTAAAATAGAAAAAAATAACTAAAAATTAGTTTGATGGTTTTTTTCATATAAACTTTATAAATTATAGATAAATATATGAAATCGTCCCATACTTCTTTTATCTTTTAAAAAACAAAAATCCAAGAAACAAGTGTAAGTGGTGAAATCCTCGTCACCCATATAAGGCATATATATGATAAGGCATATATGATATATGGTGGCCATAATGTCTAAGAAAAAACATGTCGGCATCAGTTATACATATATTTACATTTACGTGACCATTCTTTATATCGTTACCTACCGTTTGATTGAAAACGACGTGACCATTCTCTTTATTATTCCTTACCATTTTGATTGAAAATGACACAAAACTAAAACAGAGTAAAAGTAATATTTATTTTGAATATTGAAAAATAATAATAATTCTGGCTCCGTATTTATGGGCGTCATCCTTAATGTTTTACTTTTTAATCAGACTCTATCCGTTGTCCTAACTCACTTAAGTTTTCTCATTAAGTTTAATCACATGCCTTAAATAAATTAACTAACGGACGAAACCTGAAATTTAATTAAAACAGAAGGTGCAATTCACTTCAAAAAGGGAATTGCACTTTTCGCCCTTTACTAAAAGGTTGATACATGTGAATTTATGAAATGCTGCAAATGCATGACCCACGCGTTTGAAAAAAAAATAATAAAATCAGAAGCTAAAAAACAAGCCCTCAGCATGTATAAAGTATAAAGGAATTTAAATGCATGTACTCAAACTTAAACCACCTATGGTACTTTGCACCATTTGGATGATTTTGTTAATATTTTAGGCATTTCTAAACAATTAATTTATAAATTTCTCAACAAGCAGGATGTTGTAGTGGGAATTTTGATCATTTCCCTTTCCTAAAACAATGAATCATTTCATATAAGAATTTCAGAAAAGTGTTTCCACTTTTATGATATAAAGGAACCCCCACCTTATGAAAATGACACAGTCAATGTTTTGATATATGGATATAAGAATAGGAGAGGCCATACAATGAGTGGTTTGAACAAACTTAAAGTTAGGTTAAAAATATTTAGACTTACCAATTTTTTTCTATGTTTATTCAATAAATAACTAACTTATTAAAAATAAATATAAAACTAAATTAGAAAAATATAGTTCTAGTAATCAGTTTGGTCCGATGGCCGGGAACACACACCAGATCGATTCCCAACAGTTGATTCTGATATCCGAAATCTTAATTCTAATTCGTTCAAATCAAATTTTGGGTTTTCAGTTCCGACTTGATATTGAACACCCTGCATTTGGGTCCTAGAAATATTCGGCCGGATCAACCCCAAAAATGCAATAATTTTCAAACGGTAGAAAGAGATATTAGTTCTCAAGTCAGATGCGGTTAGAGCCATCTATGTTTGAACGCACCAGCTTTAAAAAGACCCAATATCACCTACTTTGGTTCCAAATGACATTCTACTGTATAGGATATGGAATTCCATAATATCAAGGTTGCTTGTCTATAGATCATCATCCTTACGATTATGTAAAAGCCTTACTAACTGCAACTTATTGTGCAAGGATCTTAGGCGTTGTAGCTCATGAATTCACAAACCCAAAAACCCGTCTTTCAATCAGTCTAGGTTAACCTTGGTTTCAAACCAAAAAACCAAAATCCATGCACCAAGACTTACCCAATTCCTACCATTGTGACCAATTTTTGTTGCACCGAAAGCTTCATAAACGTTCAATCACAAAATTATACACTTCGAAAAATCATGCAAACTATAAACCATGAACTTTGGCATCTATCTATTTATTCTAATAAAAGACTACTCAATTTTGCCACTTGTCAATCCCATAGCTCTCCTCATCTTTTTTTCAACCTATTTTAATATATGGTCCCTTATCTTTAAGTTATTTCACTATATGAATTCAAGTTTATTTCTATTAAAGGTAAATCATAACCGATTTATTCATTAACATTAATGGTGAAATAAGAATATAAAGAAATTTCAACATTGAAGTTGCAGGCCTGTTAGAATAAAATTTTCAAGTCACAGGTAATTGCAAATTGAAGAAAATAAAGGCGCATCATTGTCGAATAATTTGGATTTGTATGATAATAAACTACAAATTGTTTTTAAACTGGGATTCGAGCAACAATGCATAATATTTTATACAATGTTGGTTTCAGATTTGGATATAAAATTTTCTCATATCCATTTGAACTCAAGAAAATGTGTATTTTTTTAATTTTCTCTAAACATTTTGTATAAATATTGCAAACATGGAGAATACCTGCTACATAAATCTTGGTGTTTAGCTTTAATTAATACATTAAAGTTGAATATTATAATTACAATCCATATGTATAACGATTTACTATATGAACTATATGTCTTTTATATATTTGACCTTTTATGTAATATAAAGAGTTTTAGCAATAAGAAGATCAATATTAGTTTTCAATATTTTCTTTCATAGCTCAGACCAAAATGCTTCAAAACATATATTTTATGACTTGGTTTATACCTTTTTTATACATTTAAACATATTTTATTTAATATGCATTATAAGACAAATTAGTTAATTAAAAGCATTCAAATTCAAAATTTTAAACCAAAAAATCTGTTTCAGTACCATCCCACTATTTTCATTTTTCAAAAATCATTTAGGATATTGAAACCTAGATTCACAAAATATCGTTTTCGCTAGGTTTTTACATAATTTCAATATTATATTAACTTATTAATTTTATTTTTATACAAATACAACGAATTATGGTTATGTTTGTGTTTTCTATTGGTTAGTACATAACTAAAGTATTTATTATGGTTTATATTAAAAATAATAACGCTATACACAAAATTTAAAAGAATTGCAGTTATAACATTTATTATTAAAATATGTTATAAAAATTCATTAAGATTCACGCCTCAGTTATAATTTAACTTTAATAGAAATAATTATTATTTTTATTTGTATTTTTCTTATTATTTGTAACTTAATCATGTTCCTAATTACATTTCAAGGGTATTCCATTTTCATATTAATTTTAAAAAAATAGTTAATTAGGTTAACAGTCATTTACAATGCTTTCATAAAATCTTCTTCTTCTTTCTCCCCCCCTCTCTCTCTCTCTCTCTATATATATATATCAATTAATTAAATATTTCAACAACTTTTCATAATATTAACTAATAACACAGGATTAGTATTCAAAATTTAAACATTCATTATCTGATACTTTGAACTATTATAAATAAGAACCACTACATTCACTTTATGCAACTTTAAATCTTCTAATATTCTCCTAACTCAGAATAATCACTGTTATTTGGACAATTACTTTAAGGTTAGTATGTCTTTATAATTTTCCTATGAATTACATTCATATGAAATGAAACAAATCATTTTGTTATATTTTAATTTTCGATTTTATATGTTGCTTGATTATATAACTTTTAATAATAAAATATAAAATCAATTAAAAATTTGTCATACACAAAATATTAATGACAACAAATTTATCATAATCAATCAATTTTAGATTCTAAAGATTCTAAGGATTATCATATTATCAAAGTTCAAGTAATCTGGTTTTTAGAATAATCATGTTTTTTGGATAAACATAAATAGATAATCTCAAATAACATCATATTAATTGTTTAAAAGGTATGATATTTTATGTGTATGAATATTATTTTTGTTGTTTCGTGGATATATTTATCATTATTTAGGATTGTATGTACTTGAAAGAACCCTATTTGTCACACGTACAACTATACGTGGCCACATCAAGAGTTACAAGCAAACCTATATGTTACCTTATCAAGAGTTACAAGAAGACATGGACTAAAGATTTTGATTTTTGATAAATATGTATACCGACCAATACAACAACAAATTAGTATGCAAGGAATTTTTTTTACTTATTTGTAACATATTTGTGTAACCTTAGTTATATAATTTTTACAATTTTAATGTAAATTGTAATTATATTAATAGTCAATGATCATTTTGTTGACTGAATTTTACTTAATGACTAGAGTTTAAAATTTTCATCAATTACCCGTGTAATACATGGGTCTCAAACTAGTTACAAATATAAGGTAAGTAAACATTATGATGGTGCAAACTAGTGTTGCAAAAATCCTGACTAATTAATCGCCATTCCTCACTTCACTGGTTAATTTTGGGCTAGTCGACTAATTAATCGGTCAATGGCCAAATCCGGCCAAAATCGGTAGTTTCTGGCGAGATTTTGACCAAAATCAGCGGTTTTCGGTGAGATTCCAGCAAGAACCAACGATTTCCAGCAAGATTCTAGTCAATTTCTGGCCAAAATATGTTTATGTATGTATAAAACTGAAAATTACATATAAAAATATATGCGTGTATATATATAACTGAAAATTATACATTAAAATCCGATCCGATTAATCCCGATTAATCGCTAGTTTCCACCCCACCGCCCGACTAGTGATTTTCACAATACTTGTACAAACACAAACATCCATATTCCATACAAATATACTTCATTGGCTAATTTGTGTAATTAATTTAACCCTGAGGATGAGTTAGTGACCCATCATTGATTCAATTGGTCGTTAAAAACAAAAAATAAAATAATGGTATCGTATCTTTCTGAATAGTTACGAAGATTCTGTGACCACTAAATTCGTTACGCCAAGAACAAATCCCTATGCAGATGCCACGATTCCCTCTATGCCACCGTCCCCCAACGTTGTATCTCAACAATTTTTCATTCTTTTTCTATACGTGGGTTGACAAAATCTATAGAAAAGCAGCCTTAAAATTAGTAAGTTATTATTTTTCACTCTTTTTGAGAACATATTTAATTTTTAATTATATATTAAATTACAAACAAACCCACTGGCTTAAAAAACGTAAAAAGGATATTATGAATATTATTATATCTCCATGTGGGAATTGCCCAACTAATTCAAAACATTGAATTTGGTCCAGTAACCCTGGGAATTTAAAGCCCAACAAGATAGATTTAACAATTGTTAGCTGTTGGTGAGTAAATGTATTAGGATAAATAGCAGGATAAATAATTGACATGTGTAGATGGAAGAAAAGAAAACTAACCATTCGATAATTAATGGAGTGAATAAACATGAAATGTATACGAAGCGACCCTAAGGCCTAGGGGTATACCTTAACGCCCAGAGCATTAAAGCTAGGTTGGCAAGGTTGACGAGTGTTATATCACTCCCTTCATGAGTTAAAAGACATTTAGTGCAAAGTGGGTTAAAATGTTAATGGGCTTTAAAATACTCAAGACACACAACCACATTAATGTAAGAATTAATTTTACCTTAAATAAAGAGAGGTAAAGAGGGCTAAACAATTTCCTTAAGATGAGGTGGAGTGAAATAGAGTATGATAGATGATGTGATGCGTACGTGAAGTTAAGAAACTTGAATGTATATCCCATGGCCTAAGTGTGTCTAGATGCTTACAACCACTTAAATTGCTGCTTTATTTGTAATACATATATAACTTTTATCATCTAATTTTTAAGTATTTAACACATTAGTTACAACATTTACTAAGAAATGCATAATTTGTTTTACACTTGCATAATTTAAATTGTTTAATCCTATACTTAAAACTATGCAAATGCAGCATGTTAACCCAGGTACGAGATCAGCACCAAAATTACTGCTCTCGAAAACGAGTAAAACTGTATACTGAATATCATAGCAATTTTTTCAGTTAGGTAGTACCAATCACTGTAAATACCGGAAACATGAAAACACGAATATCAGTTTCATTACCATTACCAATTGTGTTTGGTTGGGACCGGTGTTTGGTAAAAAGTGCTCATCTGCTTTAATTAAGTCCCTATTAACCATGAAAACAATGCGATACAAGAGTAGCAAATAAACCCATTTGATATTCAGATTGTCAACTAACATGGGCCAAAGGCTATGTGAATCAAGGGAATGTGGCACTGGCAAGTGGTTTTTCTACTAGTGAGGCATCTGGGAAGACATCTTCTCTCTAGCCATGTGTTATGTGATGTGTGCATTAGTTAAAATGCACAAGATGTTTGCAACATGTCAATTGTCACCCCATTACCCCATTAACTAGTAGTGGATAAAGATAATGGCTGATACACCAACTTACTTCACAGATCAAATACTGTTTAGTTCCTCTTTATGATATTAGGGTGAATGTAGTACCTCCGTGGCTGCCTCGGGAAGGCTTCGGCCCTGCCCAAAAGGGTAGCCACCCAGATATCAATGAAGATCAAAGAAGAAATGGAGCGGGTAAAGGGTGGACTTTCGAGATGGATGATTATTTATGGGATGGGAGTGGAAACACCACCTCGCCTCCTTCGAGGCCAAAGCAAGATGATCAGTGTAGGGTACTCCCACCACCCTTCACACATGTGCAGAAGATGCTTCGCGTGGTGTATCAAATAGGGGCATCATATTATTTTCATGTGATGGATTGACAGGTAATGTGTTAGGAAAGACCAGATGATCAGATGCCTAAGATTTACATCAGTTTCAACATGGTATGGACACATGTTATCAGCAACTTGATTAACCTCGAATAGGTATCCATGTAACACTATTTTGTGTTACAGTTGATGTTAAAATCGCATGCATGCATCACAGTAATTTCCACACAAAATTGCAAACATATATAAACCGTTTTAACAGTAAAAAAATGTTTTATCAAAACAGAAATTTTAAAAAACTGTAATCAAAACAAAAGTACAATGAAAATTTTCTCAATTCCATAAAAAACTGTTTTTCAAACGACAGTGCTTTACATCACATAGTTGTCCTTCTGAATTGTAAAATGATGTTTACAAGAAAACAAAATATATGTTTGATTGTTTGAAGTCATTTGTATATTATAGATCACAATTTATATATGCAATACAGAATGACAAAAAGAAAAAAATAATAATAAACTAACCAAGATAAAGAACGCAATGAATGAAGTAAAATAAAAAAATAAATAAACAAATAAAAAGTTTATAAAATTCACCATGCAAAACATGATAGAAAACTCTTCAAGTCATAATAACTCCCAGATAGTATAAAATTCATGTTTCAATACACCTCTTTTCAATTAAAAAGGTTGCATGTCAAAAAAAGAGTTTCAGAACAAAATTTAAACAAGCTTTTTATGTTCTTACCGGTGTTTCAAAGATCTTCAATAGAACCTAGACAAAAAAAACAAAAGAGAAATAAATAGATTGCTAAAAGTCTAAAACTGTAAGAAGGATGCATAAGTTATTTTATACCTGATGTATCCGAGTGGAACATGCTAACTTGAAATTCAAGCAATCTAGAAAGCGCAAATGACATCTTCCAATACATAATTGCAAGATGGTTAGACAATAGCTTGAGTTTTAAGTAATCCAAGTGATTCTAAAATTCCATTGAATTTGGAACAAACCTTTAATATTGGCAATCTACTGAAACATTCGTGCGAACGCTTTCTTTTCTTGTTGACGTCTATCAGCAATCTGCATAAAGTTTCAGATTTAAGACAAAAGTAATATAATAAAAATTGATTTGAAATGAAAGTGCAAAAACTAGCCTTATTTTTTGCAGCGGCTAGCTCCTTCTTTATACCAGCTGAGAAACAAAAAGAGCAAGGTCAGAGCATGATCATAAGCATTGGCCTTGGTTGGGTGTGCGTGGTTCGGTTGAGCTAAAACTGAACCAAAAACCGAAACTTCGGTTTTTGAATTCTTGAAATCGTTCGGTTTCGGTTCTCTGAGCTTAATAAATTTTGGGCTGAGAAAAACGTTTGGCAGAAAATAATTAATGTCTAAATTATTTTGTTAACTAAAAACCAATTGATCATTATACATTTGAGCAAAAACACTTAAGAGTTGCATATTTATTAAATTCTTATAAATTACTCAAAAAAATAAAATAAAATATGAAAAATCCAGAAATTCGGTTTGGTTCGGTTTTTTCAGTTTTTACAGCATGAAAGACCAAAACCGAACCGTAAGTTCAGTTTTTATAAAAAAAAACATAAAACCAAACCGTCGGTTTTTGTTTCGGTTTGAATTTTTTGGCGGTTTCGGATCGGGTTTTTTGGTTTCATGCACACCCCTATCGGTTAACCATAAACAACTTGATATAGAAAGATGTTCAAATATCAGCATTGAAGACATCGAGTGTAATAGGTATCCAAAACATGCTTAACGAATACATATATAGAACTAACCGTCATTAGGTTCCAAGACCAGTGCTTTCTTGAAACTTTCAACTGCAGAATCTATGTCATTGAGAGCCATACATGCCTGATTGTACAACAAAAAGTAGTAGAGATTACATAAGGTAGTAATAAAATTATCATCCGAAAATTATGGTTTTAATTTGTAGACAAGCGTCACATATCAAGATCAAAACGAGAGTTTGTTGATCAAAAAAATTCTAAAAGGCAAGTAAATGAGTGCAGCATGTGATGCAAGAACATATGATTAAGTTGACTAGCCAAAACATAACAGGGATCCATATGTGTGGGAAATTTACTAAAGATTTAATTACTTTGAAGTTAGAATGCCTTTTAACTGTTTACACACACACACATGTATATATACAGAAAGAGGGTCGCTCAATACAGAGCCAATTTTAAATTAAGCATTGCAAGAACCACGTAATGCACCTGTACCCTATGCTTAAATTGTCATACATATAGCGATTTTTGCAGTTATCTCTCTGCATTGGCCGCTCGCTGTAAACACACACATACATGCATATACAGTGTTATACAACCACATACATACTTCATAGAATAATATCTGAACTTGTGTTTTATTTTAGAATGACTTTAGCTTTGCCGTGTTAACATCAAATTCCTTTAAGCCTCCTTTTCTTCTGTGTTTAAGAAGTCTGCGACTTAATATACAAAATGGACTCGTTTTTGCATATATATATATATATATATATACATACATATATATACACACACGCAAATAAAGAATCCTTTTGTATGCAAAATTGCTAGGTTCTTAAACAAAGAAGAAAAGAAGGCATGCATGCAGTTGATGTCATACCGTTAAGCTGAAGTTATCCAAATCCCGATATAAAGCATAAGGTCAAATATTATTCGACAAAGTTAAGGGCTCGTATAACATCAAATTTCGAGAAGCCATAAAACAGTTCACTTTTATCACAACAGACATGTTTCCTATACGGCTATACAAGCTATTATCTTTTTCACTCCCAAACATGAACTTCCAAAACCAGAACTAACATGTGTTTTTTTTCAATTTGCAGAAATAGTCTCTCATCCTGATTTCTGTATGCTAAAGTCCCTAAACTTGCTTCAAAACACATGATGTGAAATTTTATAAAAAATGTGCTAGTTTTATATGATATTAACCTTTCTTTAAATCCTTAGTCCACAAGAGCAAAATATAGGACTCTCAAGAAAAGAAAATATTCATATACGAGAGAACAAGTACAAACAGAACTATCACAAGTTGCCATTATATATCCTTGACAAGTATGTACTATCATTGGTACGTATATAAACAGCCAAAATATTCGACCTTTGACAATAAAAGAATATAATGACAAGCCATGAAGTCTGCACATACATTATTGCAACTTTTTTATGCATCGCATAAATATGGATACCAACCTGACCTTGACGGTACAGAGCTTTCACATTATCATCAATTTCACGAAGTGCAAAGTCCGCATCCAATAATGCTCCTTTTAGATCTCCCAGTTTCAACTTGCAGGCCTAGAAACCATATTTGTCAACATGTAAAAAAGTTTAAAGAAAAAACCTAAAATAGGCGACAATCCAATATAAACCAGTTATAGATGGACCTACAATATTACAACATCAGAAATATGTGCATCTGCTTGAAAGACATAAAGTTTATACAAATTTCCAATAAGAGAACTAAATATAAAGAAGCTAATAAAATTCATCAGACCTACTAACAAATAATTACAATATACCAAAAGATAGATGATATGGTCATTGACCTATAGAAACATAAGACAAAAAATACAAGCATTTTAACAGATATTCTTCATCGCATATAAGAATCCTTAATATGTAGCACAAAACTCAGTTTTTAACTGAAGTGACTATGCATTTGCAGCACTAAAAAAAGAGAACACTTACAGAGCTGTTGGTAAATATCTGAGACTTCGTTTTCCGTAAGGAATCCGTTTTCCCTACAAAACCACAAAAATAGCTGAATCAAATTACTTAAAGACACATATAACCATCCAGTTCTAGTGGCAACAAAAAAGTCATGAAGATTTCTAGTGATGTCCCAAAACACCCACCTTCATCAATATCTTCCTTCTCCCAGCAAACATCCAAGTACCGGAGAGCCTTGCGATACTTTCTAAGAGTACTTTTATAATCTTGTTTCTGCAAAATATAATAACAATCACAAAGAAACCAGTTACTTAATGCAAAGTGGTTACAACACACAAATGCAAATTTGTAATGGTCATAATAAAATTCAACTGTTTCCATGCAAGTTACCTTGAACTGTTCATTTCCCATGACTTTAATGGCATCTACAGCATTCATCCACCAAAAAACATCTTCAGGCTTATTATCAAGATCAAGTGGCCAATCAGGATAAGTGTCACCGTCCTTGAAGAAGTCACATACCCCATCATCTGCTCCCTCAGGAATCTCCCCACAATCTTCTATGATGACATCTAAAGTAGGTACATCATTTTCTCCAGTAGTAGTATGCTCAACTGAGCGAACGATTCCCATTCCTTTAATAATCCTCCCAAAAACAACATGTTTCCCATCTAAATGAGGAGTGCGAGTTGTTGTGATGAAAAATTGAGAACCATTAGTATTACGACCAGAATTAGCCATGGACAACATTCCCTTTCTTTCATGTTTCAACTCAAAATTCTCATCTTCAAACTTCGATCCATAGATTGATTCTCCACCAGTGCCATTTCTAGCAGATATGTCACCACCTTGAATCATAAAACCTTTAATAACACGATGAAAGCATGATCCCTGCAAGTTACCACACAAAGAGCCATTTTGCATATCAATTGATACTGATGCTTATACAACAAGATTGACCAGAAATCGTAATACATATTGCAACAACATGCAGGATGATTCCTAGTTTATACCATTCAAGCATATCTTCATGTCTGTTCTATCATGACCATTTGATCTGAATAAATCCTTAACCAAGCAGTTCTAAACAGAAGAGTAATGGTCAACGCATTTTTTTACAGATTTTTCATCCACGATTACTAGCTGAACACATACTATATCTAAACAGGCAATACATAAATTAAGTCAAGCAGAAATTTAGCCATTTTGCATATCAACTGATACTGGTGCTTATACAACAAGATAAAGCAGAAATAGTATTACATGAACAGAAACAACACGCGGGCCGATTATTATTTTATATCTTTCAAACTTCATGTCAATTCTAGTCATGTGCACTTTGATCTGAATCAATCCTTAACCAAGCAGTTCTAAACGACAAAGTAACAATGAACATAAATTTCATCCATAAGGCAATACATAAATCAAGTCAGGCAGAAACAAACAACCATAAAATTATCCATTTTGCATATCAACTGATAACGATGCTTATACAACAAAATAAAGCAGAAATAGCATTACAAGAATACAATTGCAACAACATGCAAGCCAATCATTATATATCATTCAAACATAACTTCATGTCAAATTGCCAATCAATCCGTAACCAAGCAATTAACACATTTTAACATGTTTTTTCATCAATAATTACTAGCAGATGTGCAGAACACATACTACAATTAAACAGGCATAACATAAATTAACTCAAGCAGAAGCAAACAATCTAAGCAGTTAATGCGGAAAAATATCGGATATCGGTAGGATATCGGTAAACGACCAATTCCTGAGATATCTGTTATCCCGATGAGATATCGGTGTGATAACGGTAATTTTAATATCATGTAAAATTCATATATATAGCAATTTAACACTAATAATTCAAGAAAATCTCTTACCACTAACAAATTAACCTTTTGCAACTTGAAAAACACTAACAACCATATCAAGTAAAGTAGGAACTGATTAAGACTTAAAACACTAACATTGAACACTAAAATTGATAATTAAGACTTAAAACACTGATATCGGGAATATCAGTGATATATTGGTCATATATCAGTCCAATAATATCACCGATATTATCGGTACCGATATTCTAACCGATATTTTGACCGATATTCTACCAAAGGACTGATATATCAGCATTATCGACTGCATAGCAAACAAGCATAAATACTTCCAAAATCAATTGAAAATACAGATAAATGTATTACATGAATTATATAGGGCAATGATCAAAATGAATATATATATATATATATATATATATATATATTCTTCACAACTTCAATATATATAACAGGAAACGGCCTGACCTAGACCACGATAAGTAGAATCATAACTCATTTTTCAATTAAGTATACAAAATATGTGATATAAACATAATAATTAATATATATACATCCTAATTAATTGAATTGCTGATATCCAAAAAGCAGCAGCCGTTGCAAACAACAGAGCAACAATAAACACATACATAATTTACAAATTTTTCATGGATAAGTAGTAGCAGAACACAAACTAGATCTAAACACTCAATACATACACAAATCAGGTCAAGCAGAAACAAACAATCATAATCATAATCACATATTCAGGTAATTAGCTTCAATAATTAGGTATTTATACCTTCAAATGAAGCGGAACGCCGGTATTAGGTCCAATACCTTTCTCACCAGTGCAAAGAGCCCTAAAATTGTCAGCTGTTTTAGGAACAATGTCTTTGTACAGTTCCACCACTATCCTACCTTCAACCTCTCCTCCGATGCTGATATCCAAGTAACACCGCGGATTCGCCATCAATCAATCAACTTCTAGAACAATCGAAAACTGTAAACCCTAAACCTCCGCCCGTTATTTATATTTATATTCAATTCAAAGAGTGCGTGGGGATGGATGGTGCTATAATTGGATGTGATACGGACCAGGGGGCGTAGTGGTGTACGACGGTTGGATGTGATTTGTGTAGGGTTGGGGTAAGTGATCGGACGGTTGAGATGGTTTTGTTGGGCCTGGCTACGAGCACATGACGACTCGTCACCACTTGGACGAGACCACCGTGGGACGCTTTTGACTGAATATTTTTTCGTCTTTTTTGTTACGTTTTAACGACTCGATTATTATTATTATTATTATTATTATTATTATTATTGTATTGTAAAATCAAAATGATACATTTACATATTCTGTTGTATATTTTGTAGTCTAAAAAATCAAACAATTAAACAAACTTGAAACTTGTATGTAATTGTAGATGAAGAAATTGAAACTTGAATCGTGTAATCAGTATCTGATAAAACTTATTTATGGGTTACGCGAAATGATTTATCAGATTAGATAGAGAATTCTGAGCATCACATTGAATCTCAAAGTTTTGTTCGTGGATGGTGTTGTAACCGTAATTGTTCTTCGATTGAGAGAGTTTTCATCGGAGAAAATATATTCATCAATTTTTTGATCAATTCTCACATGAGCCCAAATACTAATTACGTCCATATCACATGTCACTTAAGCCCAAGTAAATAAATACTTAACCCTAGGTATAAAATCCAATAATTAAGCCCAAATAACATTGGAGTTAAGTAGTCAAATATTAATTTCAATGTGTTTTATCTTATGTGAAAAATATAGTGTCTCATAAATGATTATGCATGTCATTTTTGAGATTTCAAAGATGTTTGGTGTGTGTATAGTAAGTAGACGAGGATTTGGGGCATACCACTCATTGGGTTAGGTTTTTGGACGGCTTTAGCTGCTAAACGTGGCTGAGTAACCAATCAAATGTCTATGTGTTGTGTGTTCATGCATGCACATTGGTAGATCTTTCTTTGGGCACAAGTGGACCGTGATCCTATCATGTTTTTCGTTTGGTAGTATATTTTTTTCTTTTGAAAAAATAGAAAAAAAATATGCATGTATTGAGTCCGTCCCAGCCAAGTTATTTGAGTCTAGCCCAACTATATTATTTGAGTTCGGGCCAGCCTTGTATTTACAAAAAAGATAAAGTTTGTTTAAAGCCAAAGAACAAGAATCGTTTACGAAATAAACGTAAAGACAAACAAAGGCTAAGAAATAAAATTCTATAGGATCAAGCTTAAGCTCAGATAAATTTTAAACAAAAAAATAAACATTAAGCTCAAAATCCAACCCTGCCATCTTGTCAATGTTCAAACACAACAACAAACGTTTGAACATAGATGTCAAAACAATCACCAATTGGGCACTGCCGCTGTCTACTGAGGAATGAGGTTCGGAACGGACTCGTGTGGGAGTGAAATCGATTAATCGAAACAATCACAAAAGCAAGTAGAGATCAGGTTCGGCAATTCGCATTTCACCATTTTGTATTTCTTTCAATTTGGTAGGATAAAGTTTGGAATTATTGTTCGACCCGACCCGAACGAGATTGCCCACCCAAAACTTAGAAGTAGGAAGAAAAATTAGGTCTTGTGACTTTCAGTCAATCCATACCAGATGTTAAAGATGCGCCACTGTGCTGTGCATGCATGCTCGTTTCAAAACTCAACAAAGTTGATGGTTCAAGGCTCAAATATTTAGTGTAAGAGCTTCAAATGACACCAAACCTACACGGTTTACATGCCAAATATCCGCATGTTCTTGATGCAAGTAATTTACGTGTCTAATTGGTATTTGTTATCACCTTATATTTTTATGCAAATCAATGTTCTAAGTAATTTTGCCTCATGCATTGTTTTATTATTGTAAGTATTATTGTGGTTTTATATATGCAAGCGAATACGTTTTTTTAAAGGACAAATATAAAACCAAAAGAGAGGTAACTTGCAAGTTGCGAGAGACCCAAACAAACAGGAAAAAGGGGAACTACTATCGTCAAAGTAACCAAAACAAGAACCAACTCTCAAACTATACAAAGAAAAATTAACAAAGTTGAACATGCATCAATCTTCTTATACTGAATACTATTGGCTCTTTCAAAATGAAAACATATTTTTTTTCTTACACATCATACATTCTACTACTCGATAATTTTTCTTGTCTTTTCTTATTAATTTTCTTTATTCTTTCATGGAATTTGGCGGAGAATTAGATATCAAATCTTTATTAATACCATTTAAATATTATAATACTGTCCATATTAATCTATTTTATTATAAACAATCTCACCATTTTACCTTATTTTTAAACATATTTGTTTTGCAGGGTTCCAAGTTTAAATAATACTTAAAAAAGTCTTATGACCTACTTGCTTGATCACTTGAGTGTTAACCATTTAACTAAACTGTTTTATTATGATTACTCCTCATACTCCAAATCTGTCAAAAACTTTGAGAAATCATGATACTTTATATGGCATATTGGCAGTTTGGAGGTAAAATAATATTAAGTAATTGTCGAAGCACGAAATGGAATCTGACCTGACTCATGACGGAGCTTCCACGGATTTCGAGATGAATGAACCGCATCCTGGTCTGCTGATCCTCTCCTCCGGCTGCTCGCGATCTGCAGTGGCGTTTTGGGGGTGTGGAGGTGACCGCTAAGATGATCTTGAAGATCTCTTGTTCACAGACAAAAAAACTGGTGGTGGCACCTACTGAGCATGACCATCTGATAAGGAGGTGAAGACCTCCTTATATAGAGTCTCATGGCCACCATCATGATACCCTAATGGGCCTAGCCCAATTAGGGCTACCTCCACAAACCTCCTCAGCCCAATAACAAATGTATTAGCCCATATAATAAAACAAACCAAATATAATAAATTTAGGATTGTAAACCGGGTTTAATACCATACCCCTACAAGCCCCCCCCAAGTCCAGCGTTGCTCCTGGGCGCGCAAGCGCTTAGGTGGAGCGTTGGACTTTATAAGGTGTTAGGGCGGTTTTTTCCCTTTTATTCGGCCTTATCTTTATTGTCTTGAGTCTGGGAGATTTTCTCCATGATGGTGACGCGTTGTGATCCTTAAGATAATGGTGGTGTCGAGTTATAAGGATAATAAAGCTTGCGCGCGAGAGGCGTCTTACAAGCTGGGTAATAAAGCATGCGCGCGAGAGGCGTCTTACAAGCTGAACAATGAAGCCTGCGCGCGAGTGGCGTCTTACGAGATGAGAATAATAAAGTCTGCGCGCGAGAGGCGTCTTACGAGCTGAAAATAATAAAGCCTGCGCGCGAGAGACGTCTTACGAGCTGAAAATAATAAAGCCTGCGCGCGAGAGGCGTCTTACGAGCTGAAAATAATAAAGCCTGCGCGCGAGAGGCGTCATACGAGCTAAGAGTAATAACTAAGCTGGCGCGTGAGGCGACTTACAAGCTGTAATAATAACAGTAGCCTGCGCGCGAAGCGTCTTACGGCTGTAATAATAATGTAAACCTGCACGCGGGGCGTCTTACGGGCTGTAATAATAATGAAAACCTGCGCGCGGGGCGTCTTACGGGCTGTAATAATAATAGAAACCTGCGCGCGGGGCGTCTTACGGGCAATGAAAGTAATGATAATAAAAGCTGGCGCGTGGCCGACGGGTTTATGAGGATTCCCAACCTTCAAGTATGGCGGGGAGCCGCATGGGAAATTGAGGATTCCCAACCTTTATGTATGGCGCGGAGCCGTATGGGAAATTGTGAGGATTCCCAGCCTATGGCGCGGAGCCGTATGGGAAATTGTGAGGATTCCCAGCCTATGGCGCGGAGCCGTATGGGAAATTGTGAGGATTCCCAGCCTATGGCGCGGAGCCGTATGGGAAATTGTGAGGATTCCCAGCCTATGGCGCGGAGCCGTATGGGAAATTATGAGGGTTCCCAGCCTATGGCGCGGAGCCGTATGGGAAATTATGAGGGTTCCCAGCCTATGGCGCGGAGCCGTATGGGAAATTATGAGGATTCCCAGCCTATAAGTATGGCGCGAAGCCATATGGGATATTATGAGGGTCCCCAACCCTTAAGTTTGGCGCGTAGCCATACGGGATATTATGAGGATTCCCAACCTTTAAGTTTGAGCTAAGGCTCATATTTTTGGGCTAAGGCCCTGACGTTTTAGAGTTAAGACTCGTCAACGCGTTTGAGCTTGGAGCTCACGCATGTATGTTTTACTTCGCTTTCTTTTTAATTTGATGTCAATATAATATTGTCATATTGCTCAAATTAGTAAAAGGAAGTGCGAAACATGTATGCGAAAACTTGTATGCGGTGGCGCGAATGCAAAACTGCTGTGGCGAAGTGATCGCCGGGAGCGCGCATGCGGAACCCGAAGTTGATCCGCGGTGGGACGCGTAATCCAAAGATTTTGAATGCGTGAGCCTCTGTGATGTGTGAGCATGCGTTACGCGTGAGCATGTGATATGCGTGAGCGTACTTGATGCTTGAGCATGCTTGATGCTTGAGCGTGCTTGCTGCTTGAGCATGCTTATTGCTTGAGCATGCTTGATGCTTGAGCATGCTTGCTGCTTGAGCATGCTTGATGCTTGAGCATGCTTGCTGCTTGAGCATGCTTATTGCTTGAGCATGCTTGATGCTTGAGCATGCTTGATGCTTGAGCATGCTTGCTGCTTGAGCATGCTTGCTGCTTGAGCATGCTTATTGCTTGAGCATGCTTGATGCTTGAGCATGCTTGCTGCTTGAGCATGTTTGATGCTTGAGCATGCTTGCTGCTTGAGCATGCTTGCTGCTTGAGCATGCTTGATGCTTGGGCATACTTATTGCTTGAGCATGCTTGATGCTTGAGCATGCTTGATGCTTGAGCATGCTTGCTGCTTGAGCATGCTCTGCCTTCATGTCTGGGCGCGCGCGCGCGACCCGCTGAGGCGCAGAGTAATTGCCTGGGCGCGCGCGTGACCCGCTGTGACGCAGAGTAATTGCCTAGGCGCGCGCGCGCGCGACCCGCTGAGGCGCAGAGTAATCGCCTGGGCGCGCGCGCGACCCGCTGTGGCGCAGAGTAATCGCCTGGGCGCGCGCGCGCTGTGGCGCAGAGTAATTGCATGGGCGCGCGCGCGACCCGCTGAGGCGCAGAGTAATCGCCTGGGCGCGCGCGCGACCCGCTGAGGCGCAGAGTAATCGCCTGGGCGCGCACGCGACCCAAAGGTTTTGAATATCCACATCAGGTAGGTTTTATGTAAAACCAACAGATCTGATAGGGTTTATAAACCTATGAATATGAGGTGTGGCTGCTGCTCGGACGAACCCAGATCTGAAAACCCAGATCTGAGGGTTTTCCCCAAAAGCTCGTTGTTTTCTTCCTGTTTCTTCCAGATCTGGAAGTATTTTCCAGATCTGAAAACACAGATCTAAGGATTTCCCTCAAAAGCTTGGTGGTTTCCTCCTGTATCTTCCAGATCTGGAAGTATTTTCCAGATCTGAAAACATAGATCTAAGGGTTTTCCCCAAGAGCTCGGTGGTTCTTCCTGAGATTTTGATGAACGGATCGGAGGGCCGAGAAGAGAGGCCAGTGTGGTTCATTGCCGTCCCACGGATGGCGCCAATGTTGAAGCACGAAATGGAATCTGACCTGACTCATGACGGAGCTTCCACGGATTTCGAGATGAATGAACCGCATCCTGGTCTGCTGATCCTCTCCTCCTGCTACTCGCGATCTGCAGTGGCGTTTTGGGGGTGTGGAGGTGACCGCTAAGATGATCTTGAAGATCTCTTGTTCACAGACAAAAAAACTGGTGGTGGCACCTACTGAGCATGACCCTCTGATAAGGAGGTGAAGACCTCCTTATATAGAGTCTCATGGCCACCATCATGATACCCTAATGGGCCTAGCCCAATTAGGGCTACCTCCACAAACCTCCTCAGCCCAATAACAAATGTATTAGCCCATATAATAAAACAAACCAAATATAATAAATTTAGGATTGTAAACCGGGTTTAATACCATACCCCTACAGTAATCAAAACCAAACCAAACTTAACTTTAAAAACTTGAAACCATGTAACGGTCTTCTTTTTCATGTTTACAACCAAATCGAACCGATTATGATTTCAGTGCAATGCTTCAAAAACATACATGAACTCAATCAGAATCATCGGATGAGTAACCTTGTTGAGGATCAAGTGCCACAACCATCTTAGAAAGATTTTCACCAATTTCATCAATCTCTTCCCTTCCAAAACCCCAACTTGCAAGCACGTTGCCGCCAATCGATCCTCTTTCAATGCCAAATTTACGAATATACCGCAATCTATTTTCCAAGAAGGGTAAAACGGCAGTGCTTGACCGCAGTCTAGCTGCCATAGGGATCGAGTGGACGTCAAGTGGTCCCCTCCTTAAAGAAGATCCTGATACGGTGGGGTTAGTTAGCAGATCACCACGGCGACCCACAAGGTTGTTAAAAATGGATGGAAAAGGTAACGGGATTGGAAGAGGACAACGGGATGCTGATAAATGAGAGAATCTCGGCCTTGTCGATGACATGTTTTCATATTCTGTTTCAACTGCTTCTCTCACTTCAGAAACCGATACCTCTTGATCTCCTGTGTGAATTATAGAAATGGCAAACGTTGATTAAAATAATTGCATTTTTTGTATTTTATTAATCAAAAACATGTTTAGATAAATTCATACCAGCTCCAAGCGCTCCATGCACTATCATGGATTCGATGGCTTGCGAGTCGTCCACATTGTGTGCGGTTTCGGGTGTTAGCGGTTGCAAGTTGCCTAGCAAAGATTGTTGGAACCGTCTACCTGGATTCATAAACCCACCAAATCAGAAGCAACACACACACACACATAAATTATGATATAATATGTGTGCACGTATGTACACACGATGTATATATGTGCACATACCAGCAATTGAAGGTGGTGGCATTGCGGTATCAAGAATAGCAACAGTATTTTGCCTCCCTTGCGCTGCTAACATTTGTATACATTCATACAAATCCATGGCACCAGATTCGTTTGATGACTCACCAGTGGGCCCCACCTTTTTCATCCGGAAAGGGAGAGTGATAGAGTGTATCGCAGATGCATAAACCGCACTAGGCTGATAAGGCTTTTCGTTTTCAACATTAAGGTATTGTGAAACCCTGCCTTCACATGTGAAAACACTAAAATATTATGTGACCAAACAAATGTCAAATGATATGTGAAAGAATTAAACAAGTTGGTTAAAGCTTACTTTCATTAAGTGATGGTAAGCCCACTGGAACAATCATTTTACACAAAGATGATAGTGCAGAAAATGACACTGCATCATGGAGATTCTTTGCGATGGGAATTTCTCGGTTGGTGTCGTTTTTGTAAGAATTAGGGCTTCTAACAGAATACAGTAAAACAGGTACATTAGTGTACTCGTCTTCAATATTCTCCAAAATAGACGCAGCTACACCAGAAAAACCTCCTGAATCATCAACCATAAATTGAATTCCCTGTAATAAAAAGGTTTAGAAAGAATAAAATAATATTTACATGCTGTCAAATAATATAATACCTGAACATGGTCACATTCTTCTATGAAAAAACGAAGTCTTTCGTTAATTTCATCCCCTTGTTGACCCTCATATACTGTATTTCTACCAATACCAAAGTTGTTAAATTCTTTAGAATCCATCCATAATCCGTTTAACTCAAATAAACTTTGTGGATGATAATGAACTTTCGAAAAATCGGTCCAATATTGAACACCGTCCTCCAGAGATTTAACTACATCTGTATCCGATATCTCACTTGCTTTATCAATCTCATTGACCTCTTGCCCTTCATCATACAACCTTTGCAAGAACAGATTCTTTTTATGAGGTTCAGATGTTTGAGTTGAAACATTGCCCGTCCTGTACGATTGCATAGAGTGCTCTTTAGTGATTGTTAAAACTTAAACCAAGAGAAATAACGGTTATAATAAGGTACACAGAATAAAAGTCTCACCACGTGGCAACACTAGATGATGGAGATGGATTATGGTTGTACAATGTACCACGTGAACTCATAGATCCAAGAGATCCTGCAATACGAAATAGAAACATTATCAACATGATCACAATAACAGCAAATAGAAAAAACTATATTGCAAGATAACCAATAGTCACTTTCTGTTCGTTTTAAAACTTGGTGATTACCTTGAAAATCAACCGAAATCAAGCGAGGCGTGTAAGTAGGCATGCCCTGCGTGTTATTACAGTATCAATGATACAAGTTTACACAACGTTTACCAAAGATGAAATAAACCAAAGCATTTCCGGGAATATCAAATATAAAATTTACTCCAAAGGTGAACATCTTGACAAATATACATATTTAAAGCAAGAGTTACAACTTTATAAGTACAACTAATTTGCAGTTGTAGGTGACGTGAGTTTACCTGTTGAGTCTCTCCAGTTCGGTAGAGAACATCCATATCAAGGTTTTGATTCTTGAAGACTAAGTGAGCCTCGGGGTCTTCAAGTAATCCCAGCAATTCATCCTTCACATAAGAAAACATCATGAAATAACCGTTGAATAATTTGGTGACGAACCAAAGTATGGTTGTTATAATCAGTAATCACTGAGATATATACATAATATTTAGATAAGAATAATGAATACTCTTTTGTCCAGGTAATTTAGAGTAGTATGCAAAGATCTTCATATCTTAGAACTTCAACATTTGAGCTAATAACTAATGGATTCATGACAATGTCGTTTTTATAACTGCAATGTATCAAGTAAAGGAGTAACCTTACCTGAACGTTCCAAAAGTGAGAACCGATGAAGTTAGCATAGCTCCCAACTTGAAAAGTCACAAGCTCTTTCATAATTTTCTTCTATCAAACAGCTGTAGATCCAGGATTTTTCATTAGGTGGGCAAATTGGTCGGGTCAAAAGGTTGGTTCAAAAAAAGAAAAATAAATTATGTAAAAAAGCATGAAATGAATTCATATAGCGTGTTTCCACCATCACTCTGGCGGCCTGGCCACATCAGTCGAAGGGTGGATCTAGTACAAAGATAGGGGTTCACCAGACCCCCCCTTAGTTTCAAAATATTCGTAGAATGCCTAAATAAAAAATTGGAGTGAACCCGTAAATCCTATATAAGGTGAACCCCTTAACAAATTGAAGAGTGGTGCAGTGGTTAAGGCTTTCGGTTCTAACAACGAGGTTCTGGATTTGAACCTCCTCCCTTACATTTTTCTAAAAGGAGTAGTTCATATATATCCCCACAAACCTATGAAATATCATATTTATCTAACCAAAACTTAAAATATCATATATGACCTTAGAAACTAGCTAAAATCTCAAAACTTTCCATTTCATGAAAAACAGTTCAAGAAATGACCATTTTACCCTCATTCTATAAAACTTTAAAATTTCATACATACACGCTTATTTACACTGAATAAATGAATTAACAACCTGCAATATTTAAGGTTCAAAGCATTCAAGGCTACATAGTAATGACCTATTTTAGACAACTTTAACTAATGTCAATATATTGTTTTCTGCATCTTGAACTTTGCTGTCAAAATGTAAATATGATTATGCATAAATGGTTACAAAGCAAGAGGCCGGCAGGGATTAAGTTCATCATCAGTTTCACACCATTACACTAAAAAAAGCCAAAATAAACACCATTCAATCAAATACAAGCATCATAAGTCATGAGCTAAAGCTGCTTAATTATCCAGTACATTCTTATGGCTGTTATTTAGAACCCATTAAGACAAACTATCAAACATCTCAATTTAATGAGAACACGATGTTAGGATTAAACGCACACACGAAACCAAACACGACACGAAAGCAATAAACGAACACGAGGATTTAACGTGGTTCGGTCTAAACTGACCTACGTCCACGGGTGGCAACTAGGTATATCTTTATTGAGTGACAAATATTACAAGTACATAATGTTGTTTATATAGAGACTGAACTAGGGTTAGTAAATTATTATGCAAGAAATCTAAACCGGGCCGGGCTTGGGCCCGACCGCCCACACCCGTCTCCTCTTTTGACTTCATATAATAAACCGGGCCAACAAGGCCTACGAACCCAACAATCTCCCACTCGGAGGCCTTGAGTACTCTCGTCTGCACTCCTGATTGTACTTCTGTAATCTGAACATTAAACTTCTAGTTGCCACCGCCTTCTCATCAATTAACCTGAAGGCCCGTTGAAGCTCCCCGGAGCTCCAACACGTCAGTCATGGCTGAAACTGCCCCTGACCCGTTCTCTGTCCCTACCGGCTCCCACTGTAACGAACTACCGGATCCTGAGATAACCTGAGAACAAACACTCTTCATATTCAGCAAGTAATTCATTGGAGAGACTTTTACAGCTGGAATAACGGTTTTCTTAATCCACTGTCGACCTGGGACTGTAACTGAAACACGACCTGTGCTCCCACTGTCACGATGTCCCCCAACTGATTTAACCTTCCTAGCTCGTTCATCCTGAATCTTCACTTTGGCTCTGGGTTTGTTACTTGCAAAACGAACCTTCTTCTGCCCACGAGATTCTGTGAACCGGACTTTGTCTTTCACCAAAACTGGATCCACTCCTTTCGGTGACATATCGACCATATACAACGAACCCATTTTCTTGCCACGAGCAACCACGAGATTCCCTTTGACTACTTTCCACTGTCCATTCCCGAACTTAACATCGTGCCCTTGGTCATCCAACTGCCCAACTGATATCAAACGTTTCTTCAAACTTGGAATAACCCTCACGTCTTTCAAAGTCCAAGAAGTACCGGCTGAAGTTATCAAATCAACGTCTCCCATACCCGTAACCTCTAAAATATCATCATTCGCTAGTCGAACCTTTCCAAAATCCCCAAATTTAAGATTCTTCATCGTTTCACTACAGTGAGTGGCATGAAACGATGCACCAGAATCCATCACCCAAGCATCAACGCTACTCTCAACACTACAAACCAAAGCCTCATCACTACTGACCTCGTCATCTGTGTCGTCTTCTGTAACGTTCACCTCTTTCTTACCATTCGGACACTGATTCCTGAAGTGTCCTTTCTCTTTACAACCCCAACATTCAATATCCTTACGAGTCTTAGACTGACTCCTCTTCCTGCTCCCACTGCCTCGTTGTTTTCCCCTACCTCTACCTTCTGTGACTAGCATATTGCCTGATGATTCACCTGAACTTCTGCGTCTTGAATCTTTTCCCAGAATCAGATCTCGAATCCCATCGAAAGTAATATTTGTAGACGAACTACAAACTGCAGTCACTGTTTGCGACCAACTGTCGGGCAAAGAGGATAATAACAAGAGGCCTTGAACTTCATCATCAAACTTAATGTCAACTGACACTAAGCGGGACAAGATCGAATTAAGATTATTGATATGAGTTGTAACTGACCCACCCTCTTTCATTCGAGTTGTCACTAGCTCTCTGATAAGATAGACCTTATTCGCTGCCGAAGGCTTCTCATACATGTTGGATAGTGCGTCCATCATACCACGGGCTGTGGTTTCTTTCATGACGTTAAACGCCACATCTTCCGACAACGACAATGTAATACAAGCCCTAGCTTTCTTGTCTAACTTCTTCCAATCTGCTTCTGACAACTTTTCTGGTTTTTCATCCTCGAACACTACATCCAAGTCTTTCTGACAAAGTAGTGCCTCAATCTGCATCTTCCACCAACCGAACTTCTGTCCGTCAAACTTCTGTATCGAAACCTTTCCGTCTTCTGCCATGGCAATGACTAAAACGAAAAACTGGATAAAACAGAGACAGACACAGCAACACGAGCCTGAACTTAACGATTGTTCTACTGAACTCTATTAAAAAATCAACCTATTTATACGCAACGGAAATACGAACTGTAAATCAGAAACCGAAACTTTAAACTGAAACGATAAACCTGACAAACGCGGTTGGCACTGGTTCTCCGTTTCTTTAAACGACTTCAACTGTTCTTCAACAAAAAATAGGATCTTGATTGGCTCGTTCTGCGCCTTTTACAAGATATGATCTCCAAACAAAAAATATATAAAACCAATATATTATTTTTGTTTCTTAGCAAACCATCCCAAATATAAAATAATAATAACAATAGTAATCCTCTGTCACGTAAACTCCAAGAAGCAATATGGCTTCTTCTTTTCCCTTTAATGGTGCAAACTCCAAGAAAATAATAATACCTATACTTTCTTGTCAATCGCAAACAGCAGGATAAAAAAAAGAAACAAGAAGCGGCAATCGAAGGACGACGCGACAAATCAGATTACACGAGATGGTGGTCAAAGGGTGGTGATGCGGTGCTCGACTGAACCCTAGTCGTGATCGTCGGGCTGGGTTTAGCAGCGGCGAAACAGCGGCGGCGGCGTATACCCTAACGACAATCGGAAAACCGTAGCAGCGGCGGAACCCTAGCGCAGTAGGGTGGCGGCGGCTGGATGGTTTGGCGGCGACTCGGCTGGTTCAACGTGTTCTTCGCGTGATCCGAACCTAAGCTCTAGATACCACTTGTTAGGATTAAACGCACACACGAAACCGAACACGACACGAAAGCAATAAACGAACACGAGGATTTAACGTGGTTCGGTCTAAACTGACCTACGTCCACGGGTGGCAACTAGGTATATCTTTATTGAGTGACAAATATTACAAGTACATAATGTTGTTTATATAGAGACTGAACTAGGGTTAGTAAATTATTATGCAAGAAATCTAAACCGGGCCGGGCTTGGGCCCGACCGCCCACACCCGTCTCCTCTTTTGACTTCATATAATAAACCGGGCCAACAAGGCCTACGAACCCAACACACGATACATTACATCAAAACAAAGACTAAAAACAGACTTAATCAATCAATCACGATAAATTACCTTTAAAGTTTGTTAGAAGAACTGAACTAGGATGTTTATTACTTTATTTGGAAGAGTGAGTTGAGTTATCAAACTAACTAAAGTAAAGGGGTTAACTTAACACTAATATATATATATAGAGAGAGAGAGAGATATAGATACACACACATATACATACCTATCTTCTGGCCACAGATAATATAACAAGTATAAATTATAAACACGAAATTTCAGTAACTAAGTACCAAGTTTAGGCTCAATTTTAGTTAAAGAAAATGTGATGGGTTGCATTGAAAATACCAAGTAGTAAATAGCATGATGAATGTCATTGAGGCATTTCATCAAACATGTGGTGGGCATCTAATAACTTAAAATTGGTCAAATCAATCAATCAATCTCTTGAACAAAGCAGTATACAGTCTAACTTACCTTACTTGACTGACTGAGGTTATCGATCGATTATGACCTGAATTTGATTGATAGCCAAGCTTCCCCAAACAGGCGGCGCGGTTGTTAACGGGTCAAACCGTTTTGAGTTCGGGTCAAACCGTTCAGCAGTTCAGAGCAATAAATAGATAATCATTGTTTTTATACAAACGTACCTTGGGCTGGGCCTAAAGGAGATTGCTATGTCTTTCTTGAGTATTAAGTTTTAACAATTGGAAATAATAACATGTTTTCGATCGGGGAAGGATACGAGTAGGTTTGTTGTAAAACTTATTTTGAAACGGTTATCCAAACAATGAAACAGTGTTTCAATTCGGGTGTTTGAATTTCAATTAACAAAAATCAAGTCGTTTGAATCACCGTTTCGAGATCAGTTTTACATTATCCGTATCTTTCTTTCGATCAAAAGTCCTAAAACATTGTTTTGGAATTCGGAAAAACATTTAATGACGTTAAGTATTTTTAACCGGAGGTCCATTGAGAGAAAAATAGTCGAAAGGTGAACCGTGGGCAGAGATTTTTAAAAATAGGGATTATTATCGGTCAATACACAAAAGAAAAGATTATTTATTTCCAATTTGTCTGAATAACAACAACAACAACAATAATAATAATAATAATAATAATAATAATAATAGTAATTCAAGGTCACTTGTGCCTCGGTTAGTCTTGTTTATTTTTTTCAATAATTCTATGTGATTATACATCTCAAATAACATTGTAATATATCATACGGTTTTTAAGTAACACATTATCCAATGAAAAACATACTGGGTTTGATCACTTATTCATTTAGTAAAATCTTATAGCCTTATGTTGTATTGTTCGACCGAACCAACGAAAAGTTGCATTCAACTCGTACTTAGCTTGGAAATGTATGTTGTAACACCCCAGCTTAAACGGAAACGTTCGAGTGTGACGTAAAGATTGTTCAAACACACGTGACGATATTAAGTTACCATAATATCATTAATTCATTTAAAATCTCAAGTACACAAGTTTAAGCAATAAAATACATTCAAATAAAGGAAAACGACTTTGTTAACTTGTCCATTATTGTTGATAAGTTAGAACTAGTATCCTCATCACTTCAACCACTAATGATTGTACCTGTAGCATGTGTATAAAATAAAAGGTCAACTACAAGTAGTTGGTAAGAATCACACAGTTTGATATACATACATAAAAACCATATAATTATATGAACATGTGTAACAACGCAAGCAAGGTCATTTCCAATTGGTAACAACCAACGTACTCAAACAATCGCACAACGCAAGCAAGGTCCTTTCCAGTTGGTAACAACCAACGTACTCGGATAATCGCACAACGCAAGTAAGCAAATAAACACACAAGTCCATAATATGAATTGTAGTTTGAATAAAGAATAACTAAGCAATTGTTCGAATAGGATATGCATGCTAATATAAAAAAGTTTAAAAAGATGGTGTGAGAAACTTACATTGAAATCGAAGATAGACATGCAATAAAAGCCGAAAGCATGATAACAAAACCGAAGCAATCGAAAGTGCGTTAAAGAAATCGCAACGATTGAACTTCTCGAACTATAATTTAAGCAAAAACAAAATCTAACTAACGGGATTGATAAAGTTAAAGAAAGATAATTTAGTTAAAGAGATATGCATTATTTTAATATATTTTATTAGCATTTTATGGCATTTATATTATAATATTATATCTAAGTTTTAACGAAATTTTAACGATTTATATTATTTTAATATTATTTTATTGGTAACTTAACACAATTATGAGAATTAAGATACTTTTGGAACATCGAGTTTGACGGTTATATTTATGTCGAAACGATTTATTTTAGCGTATAATAAGTACTAATGAGATGAAAGTTATATAGTTAACGAAACGGAATTTATAATATAATATTATTTAAATATTATTTTAACTAATAATTTATTATTTAAATATGATATTTATGGATTACGGGTTTTATCATAAATTTAACTTGAAACAATTATTTAAACGAAAAATATAGTTAACGACACGGAAATAATTATTAACAAATTTTACGAAACATCACGAATACGGAAAAGTTGAGTTTTTGGATGAAAAATGGTAAAATTAATTTTGTAATTAATTTTATTTAACTAAAAAATAATTTTATTTGATTTTTTAATAATTTTTAATGATTTAATTGGTTTAATTTATAAAAGAAATGGATTAAAAAGATAACCCAAAAATAAGTGACTAGACCTGAGTCCCTTGGGTCACAAACACATGTTCTTACCAACGGACCAACAAGTTTGTTTGATTTAGGAATAGAAATAAATATATAAATAGTATAACACAAGTTCTTTTTTTCATAAAAACCCTAGGTTCCTAATTCATTCAATCTGATCAATCTAGTCCATGTGTGTTTGATTAGTGTTAGGGGTTTTGTTAATCACTGAAAAACGATTCAAAACTATATAAACATTACCCGTAATGGTGATGGAATGATGATTAACCATAGTCGCCGGAAAGCGGACTTTGAAGATCAATATGCGAATTTAGAGAGTATACTAGTGAAGATTAATGTTATGAGCAAGTTTAGGTTAAGGTATAGGCCATATTTATACTAACAATTTGATCGTATGTCGTTTAATTGTTGTAATTGTGAGTTAATATCAATTCCGACGGTTAACGAAGTTTACGGGAGTCAATGCACCGATTAAGGGTTAATTATGTGATGTCATTGGTGATTACGGGTTATTCATTAGGGTCTTAAGCCGTTATAGTGAATTAATTTACACATTTAAGGGGATTATTTTGGTCGCCGGATCACGGGTTGGGTCGCCGGAACTAGGGATGAGCAGAAAACCGAATTAACCGAATCGAAACCGAATTAATTGAAAAAACTGCTTCAAAAAAACCGAACTAAAGCATTAACCGACGGTTAATTTTTTTGTTTTTTGAAAAACCAAAATTTCGGTTTCGATTCAGTTATCCATTTTTAAATAACCCAACCGAACTTATTGATGATGATAAAGATTATCAAGATGTTGAGAAATGGACTAAACTTTTAAGATAATTAAATAAGACGATGAATGAAAATTGAGACTAAACTTTTAATGTTTTTTTAATTTTCAAACTCTATTTAACAACTTTATATTCGTATAGTTCCACGTAACGCGCGCCAATTTTTGTTTTTTGAATTCAATATATATGTGGACCGTGGTACTCTAATACGTTCTTATACAAGCTTAAAATATGCATTTTCATTAAAAAAATTTTTTTGCAATGCCAGCACATAATTGAAAAAAACCGAACGTTACCGGACCGAAATCGAAATTAACCAAAAAACCGAAAACCGAACGGTTTACATATTCAAATAATCGATTACTTCGGTTTCGGTTTGGGTTTCGCCTAATAATCGAACCGAACCGAACAGTGCTCGGCCCTAGCCGGAACGAAGCTGCCGGAAAAATGAGATTAGGGGCGGCTGGGTTAGGTGTTTTAATAAAGTAATATAGTTTAAATACTATTTTTATTCTAGCCCTTTAAGTTTAAAGTTTCTTAAAATCAGAAATAAAGTATATTTACATAAAATACCTTGAACTTTGGAATGCATTAAAAATGAAGTAAAACCTAAACTTTTTGGATATCTTCGCAATAAACCCGTAAAGTTTGGAAGACCTTTAAGACGTTAAACCTCGGAGTTTTGTTAAACGATAAAAACGAATAGAAAATGAACAAACGAGAGTCGTAAATTATTGGGAATATTATATTAACGGTAAACAGTGAACAAGAATACATTGAAATGATAAAACGGCCGGTTTAACGAATCCAAATACAATTACAAATAATAAACCTTGACGAATGTCAAATAGTATACATTAAACGAAAATTAAGGTATATATATTTATTTATAAACAAAACTGAAAATTTAAAACGGGTCGGGCTTTCAGGTTTGAAAAGTAACGAATGTTACATATACAACTGAAGAGGTAGGTCCCAGTAGAGACCAGTTGGACCCGCAAGACTCACCTTCAAGAGGGACGTTTGCGCAAGGACCAACTGGTTCCGCAGGACCCACCATGCTCAGAGATGAAGACCTTACGCGCAGTACGCCAGCTGTTCCCGCAGGGAAAGCCTCCTAATGGTGAAGTATCCCGCCTGTCCCCGCAGCTGCGGATACAAGCCATCAGGGAAGGCTACCCGCACTAATAGCAAGGCTACACGCACAAGGCACTCAATAATTCAGTGTCACCTGAAGGAATGAGCAAGGCGGGAATACTCCCGCCCAAATGAGCCAGTCCGTATGCTTCTGGAAGATCTTTTGTACTATACCTGCCAAGGTATGAACAAAATAGACGATCTGACCAAAGCAGCCCATGAACCAATCACAGGGTGACAGCTCACCGACAACAGTACGAGGAGGAGCATGCTCTAGTACTGTTTGTCACTATTAGCCGCTGCCTACTCACCAACCCTTGTCGTGGCACGCACATAGCCTGCAGTTGGTGGAAAGGGAACAATATACAGCCGGCCTTGTCACTATCAGCCGCTGCCTACCCACCAACCAGCATGGCACGTGCGTAGCCCATAGTTGGTAGAACAGGAATATTATACAGCTGGCTGTACCTGCTTGGAAACCCACCTTCGGCTATAAATACTCCAACACCGTGGAACGGTAAGGGGATCTGGTATTTTTACCTTCACTAGCTATTTCTCTCAATATACACTTATATTCAGAGCAATCTAGTCTGATTCTCACGCCGGAGGGTGGTCACAAGGAGGAACCCCCCTTCTCAGTGACGAGCTCACGGTGTTTGTTTTGCAGGTCATCTGAAGAACATCCTTCTTTGCCGGACCTAACCCTCGTGGGAAACATCTATTTAACCCCTAGATTATCCGTAATCTGCCCGGGGTCAATTAGTGTTTCTTCATTGGCGCCATCCGTGCATAAAAGCTAGAACTAATTCTCAGTTTTTTCAAAATTTCTGAAGAAATGGTTAACGTTACTCCGGTCCCAAGGCCAGTAAGTGACCAGGAAACCCCGGTAACCACAACCCCAGCCACTGGGAGGAAAACCGGCGGTTATACAAATTTTACGAACACTACCCCGGTTACCCAAGCCGGGGCAAGTGCAGTAAACAATATTTCACTGGGGTTCACTGATGCCCAGTTGGATAAACAGGCGAGGCTCCCTCGCCAAACACTCGATCAAGTTAAGGCGTGGGCCGAAGCACGCCAGAAAGAGTTCCAAGCTGAGTTGGATGAACGTTTGCGTTCACTCCAACAGGCTGACGAATTCGGAAGTACTCGACAACAGCTCAACATGAACAGTGAGTGCGAGTACTCGGACGATGATCGGGAGGAATCCGACACCGACGCAAACCCTCGCCACATGGCAAAAGGGAAGCGTAAGGAAACGGACTTCCAACCAAGAAGGAATTTTGGAGAACCCAACTAGTTTAAACAAAATCATCTTGGAATGAATTTGGTTCAGTTTTAACATGATGATTGAAAAGCATGTCACGAGATCTGACTTTTATCCACCAAAAAGAGTTATAAGATAAAACGCAATTTAGTCGAGACAATAGAAAAAACTATTTAATCGTTTAAGAGAAAAGTGGAGATGCGCCTAAGTAAGAAAATTGAAAAATAACGAAAATTAACCGAAGGGTTATGATTTCATAGATTGTAGAGTTATGTGCAGAAATCATCCCTATGGTGAAAGACATTTTGCATAAATCGACCAAGTGGTGGCAAAAGCGCATATATCAGCCATGTGGTGGATTTTTTTTTTTTTTGCAATCTACTCTAGCCATTACTTAACCCCGGTTACAATTGTTGAATCTAGGGGCAAAATGGTATTTACAGACAGAGGATTTATATTGCTTAAATTAGCAGACCACATGGTTGCAACGTGCAAGGATATTAACGTCTTTTCACTCAATTTTCAAATTTGGGTTAACGCTAGGGGCCTAATTGCAAAAAAAAGAGTCAACCACAGGGTAGATATTTGTACGTTTGCCACTACTGGGTCGATTCCTGCAAAATTCTCTCACCATATGGGTGATTTCTGCACTTAACTCTAGATTTTATAAGCATCAACTTTTTTATTTAATTTATTGAAAAATATAATATAATTATATGTACGGTCTTTAACTTAGTATGAATAGAAAATAGGAAAATATATAATTTAAAATTTTAACCAAAAGCCGATTTCAATATTCAGTTTAGTCTATAACACAAAGAAGAAAACCAACAATTGAATTTGAATCGATTTAATGTTATGGTACAAATTCATCAACATATTCATGAGTTTGCAGATCCCCGGTATACAAGAAAACATATTAAGAAGTTAATGGGTTAAAGATGTATATTATATAAGAGAAGAAATTAAAACATTAGTAAAAAAAGAAAAAAGAAACACATGTAAAAATTAGATTTAATGGGGTATTAAAGGTTGAGTTGTTATTAATTTTATTCTAAAAATTTGATTGAATGAGGTATTAAAAGCTGCAATGTTATTAATGCAACTTTATTCTCAAAGTTAAATTTAATGGGGTATTAAAGGTTGCATTGCTATTAGTGTAATTTAATTTGGGGGGGGGGGGGGGGGATTAAAGGTTGGGTTGCTATTAATTTTATTCTAAAAATTAGATTGAATGGGGTATTAAAAGTTGAAAAAAAAAGTTTTGAATGAAAGTTATCTTTCAAAAAAAAAAAATAATAACAAAAAAAATTAAAAGTTGCAATGTTATTAATGTAATTTTATTCTCAAAGTTAAATTTAATGGGGTATTAAAGGTTGCCTTGTTATTAATTTAATATAATTTAATTCTCATAATAATATCAAATCAGATGACAAGAATGTGATATGATATGACACTTTGATTTTGTATATAACAATGACGACGTTGTGGGACCCAACTCGATCAATTTGATTCATGAACCTTCATGAAATAGTTCACAACTTCATACATTAAAAAAATTAAAAAAGAAAAACAAACTTGAAACACAATAAAGAATATTCGGTTTGGAGTCATAAAGGAACCAAGTTCATTTACATTTAATTTTAAAATGGATTAAATACTATAGGTTGGTGTGAGTGAGTAGAATCACACGTGAAGTACTCGAAATCAGCGCATTTAACAAACATGCTTGAGCTTATGGTTCGATTACGCTTGCAACCTTAAACAAATATGCTCCTAGATAAATACAATATAATATATGATTAAAGAAATATCACTAAGTCCCGTATAAAAATCAAATTATATATAATGAGATATATATAAATATAGTTAAGAGCATATTAATAAATAAGTATGCATATAGATAAAAAAATAGTTAAATAATAAAACAAACAATAGAAAACCGGGCCCGAAGTTGTAAAATTACTCATGCATCGAGCTTGAGCTTTAAGCCGAGCTCTAGTTATATGTGCAATATGGAGCTTTCAACATCAAATCACCATTTGATCAATTACCTTGAAAATCAAGTGGTAAAAAAATAACTAGAAAAATCAACCAAAATCAGCAGATAATTGAAACCATTATAATTCTAGAAGTAAACAATTTTGGAAGCATAATTGTAGGATTTACATAACAGATTTAAGGGTTTTAACCAAAGCAGTCATGCAGACTTTATGAGAACCCAATAGAGTAATGATATTGTATGCATTCATCAATCTGTGTGCACCGCACACATACACCTAAAGGCGTAAAATTACATATCGAGTCGAGAAGTCACAACAGCCACCAGAAAATGAAACATAATACACATGTAATCGCTTTCAAAATAAAAGAAAACAAAAACTGATGTTTGAGAATTGAGATAAGCAAGCATTGTCAACCACACTTAACTGTCATGATAACCAAAAAGATTACTAGAAACTTATTACAAACAGCCCATAACTCACAATCCAAACGAAAACATGAAAACAGATGAACAAAAACAACAAAGACAGCTGACAGATCTCTTGAAATGTATGCATTTGTTGTCTACTTATAGTTGTTCATCGGGCTATTGATAACTCTCAGCCACCATTCCCCTCGTTTGCCACCTGAGCTTCCACCTGCCGAGGACTCAGCAGGTACATCATTTTCAAGCGGGCGCTTGCCTTTCTTCTTTTCTTCTTTTTCCTCAGATGTTCGCCTACATAATTCTGTCAAGGCGTGGAATTCACACGCCCTCCTCAGCTCCTTATATTTATCAATCGCTGCACAATTGGAAAACATTAATGTCTACAAATAATACCTAAAGCGGACATGAAACAAAACACATCGAATAATTTTCTATTTTGACAGTCAGATCTACATCTACCAAAGATTGTTGTGAATCAAAAATATACCTTCTTTCAAAAAGTACACAGAGCATGGCAACTGATTTGATAAACCAACAATTCTGGTGTATTCAAATTCTAATTCAGAAATTAATTTTTCATACTTTTTAACCTTCTCGTAATCATCTTCTTTCATCTCTGAAAGATCCGAGATGAGCTTAGAGATTCTCATGACGTTATCGTTTGCATTCAAATTGGCATTCATCATTTTATTTAGAAAAGAAATGAACTGGCAAGAACAATGAGACTGCAGAAACAATGGCCTGATTGAGATTTTATATAGCCATTCAACCTCGTCTTTCCGGATGTAAAAGTCAAGTAGTCAACAAGGTTGTTAGAAATCGAATTACTCGCTAAAGTCCAATATTAAATGCAGATTCAATTAAAAGTTTTATTATGTATAAAATTTAAAATCAAAGCTATATTTCCCATTATGTAGGCTAGTAAACGAACCAAACGAACATGAACGGATCATGTTCGTGTTCATTCATGTAACTTTTGTCGAGCACACGATCAAACATGAACAATTAAATGAATGAGGTTTTCTTGTTCGTGCTCGTTTGTTAAGAAAATAAATGTGTTTGTGTTCGTTTATGTTCATTTGTTAAAGGCAGAAACAACCGGTTCACAAATGTAACTGAACATAGATGAACAAACATAATTAAGCTAAAACCAACAAAAAAGTAAATTTAAACAATAATGTGTTGGGTTTAAAAAATTATTAAAACAAGATTATATTGTAATGGGACTAAAAAATTAAATTAAAACGTAAACAAAGGAACTTGCACAAACCTAAACTAACAAACATAAAAGAACTTAAACGAATGAACATAAATGAACAAACGCTCACAAACATAAATAAACGAGCAACACATGGGTTCATGCCCGTTTAACTAATGAACAAAAAAATGTATTCCCGTTCGTTCGTTAAATACGAGCATAAACGAACGGTTCATTGAACATTCAGTTCGTTTACAAGCCTACGATTAAGGTTAAAAAAATACAGCCCTATCATACATAATATTTTTTAACTACTAAACTAATAAGGACTAGAGTTTGCCTCTACAAGTCAAATTGTTAAAAAGTTTTTAGCTACAGGTAGATAAGAGTTATTTTTTCATAGACTAATTAAAATAAAATTAGAATAACATGCTGCAATCAACTATTTTTCATGGCCATGTAGCTAAAAACAGCAATAACAGTTTTGTATTTGGAATTTCAAGATTTGAGTTTTCAACATCAAATGTTAAAGGTTCAAATAAATGAAAAGATGAAATTAATGCTGCAAAAGTTTTAACCAAAAAATGTGTTATTTTTTGAAGGGGCACATTAATGCTCTCGAATACTAATGGTAGTATTGGAACTTACAGCACCCCGTATTAAAAAATGCAAGGTGCTTCAAGGCGTATAGGTCCTGAAAACCTAGGCATGGGGAATTAGGTGGTCCACAATAGCTTCAAGTGCCCGAGGCACTAGATAATAGCTTCACGTACGCGAAGCGCCATGTATTATAAAATAAAAAATATATTGCCAATAATATTTTTCACATTATTAATCCTTGAATATTAAATAAAGAGGATAACTAAAAGATGGCACACTGACTTTAACAATCCAAATTATGACCATTTGGTCAATGATAATCCATATTCGCAATTTGACCAATGACACTTCTAACTTTTACTTTAGTTTTTAATTTATATATTTCAATTTTAACATTAAGGGGTATTTTTGTCATTTTTTAAGAAACTGGTTGAAAATTTAAGTGACATCCATTCTAGTGACCAAATGTGTTATGATTGAGCAAACTATTGGAAATGAAACTTGGGACCAAATGTGTCATACCACAAGACCAAGAGTATGAGTCACGCACGCAGATTTGTTTTCCCAGATGAAACCCGATCACAACTTAATAACTAAATATCATATGTGTTTTTTAATTTATATTTATTTTATTGTAATTTGAATATTTATTAATAACACTTATTCAAATCCTTTTGAATTCAAATTATTTATTACACACTTCTATTTATTAAGTTATTTAGTGATCTTAAGTTATTTAGTGAAAATTTATTATCATTATTATTTTGTGTATTATTATTTTTATTTTTAAGATTCATCATTTTATGGCTATTTTACCCCTTAAAATAATTTCCTCTTCAAGAATTAAGCCAAAACGTGATGACTTCACTGCCTAACAAGCACGACAATGGAAATTATGGAACTCACATTCAACTAGCATATACTTAAGCCGCATAGTGTTCTTCATCCATCTCATAACTAGCATATATCGCACAGAAGCATGCTAAAACTTTAAAACAACAAACAGAACCATTGTAACTATTCATTTGTACTCTATGCATTATTCGGCAGTGCGATAATGACAAATCAGTTATATTATTAATGCTAGATATCATTGTGATAAACATCAAATAGAATATCATGACTACACAGCAACAAAATCGACATAAAAATAACCGCACTTAAAAATAATCACATACCATCATTAGAATTTGAAGGCCGGAAATGTCTTCCAAGAGCCTTACTCATTTGAACACGCCTCTATAATATTCACCGCAAAGAGTTCATGATCGCAGCTACCAGGATGCACGTCAACCTGGATATAATCCTTTTCAGACATCAGAAATAATCTATGAACAACATATCATGTATACTAAAACTTCTTAGCTTGATGACGATAAAACATTAAGTCATCATGAACATTTAATCCCAAATGCAATTCATGAGCTCCACCTAACTTCATATTCATACCATTTACGCAAACAATCGATCGAAACACCTATAAATATCCCCTCAATTAAGAATCAATTATATTAGCTCCAACATAATAATATTCAATTCCTCTGTATATATCAGTTCTAAACCCTAGAACATGAATTGATCAAACGATTAACTCTAAAAATTGAGCAAGTAAACTATTATGAATGAAATTATTAATTAATAATATAATAGGTTAACTTAAAACAATAGCAGTAGAATTTGAGTATGAAGGAAGAATTATCAACATCCGAATCCGACACCGCCGTTAATGGAAATTGAAACGGGGCTCCGGTGGGTTGATTGTCACGTCGCTTGAAATCATGATGAATTGGTTTCCCAGGGCCAGGGGTGAAGCAAGTAGTGATCAGCTCGGTACACAAGGCTCCCATTTTTTAGAAACTCATCGTTAAACCCAAAAAATATATTCGTCAAAATAACATATAAAAAATAAATTATTTAAAATGAAGTTGTTTGGTCGGTAAACCCGGGCGGTGGTTAAACCCAAGAGTTGTCAGTTCCGGGCATTGAGACGCTAACTGGACACGAATTCAGTTGGTTTTGGCTACGCTCATTACGGTATTGGGGCTACAAAATGGAAAAATATAAAATTGAGTGGACCAAAGGGGTGGTGTCGCTCGGTAAACTCTGGCGTTGGTAAAACCCGGGCATTGTCGGTCACGAGCATTGAGGCAGTAAGTCTATACGAATTCAGTTGGTTTCTGTCACGTCCGTTATGTTATCGGAATTAAAACAAAAATAATTGTCGTTCGGTCAGCTTCCGTTATGTTCGTTACCGTATCGAAACGAAATAAAAAACAAAATGTTATGGACAAGTAAGGTGCCGCCAAATGACCTAATGACGACTTAGAGGCACAAAACTTGTCATTTATACTATATAGATAATATCTTGATACCATGAGGCTAAAAGCCTTTTGATTAAATGTTGGAACGTTAATATGAATCGTGAATAAGTATATGAATTGTGCTGACGGTTTTGCCTTCAAATGTTTTAAAATTACACTAACGTCTTCAAGTTGTAACGTATTCAATCATTTCATTAACTAGTTTTAAGTTTTAAAGTTCTATTAATTTTAAATTTAAGTCATTTCTCTTTTAAGTTGGTACATTTTACGTTCATTTTTACTTTTTGTTTTGATTTTCTCTCTTTGTTAATTATTATTCTAAAGTTCTATTTGTATTATAGTTTTATGTGAAATAAAGAGCAAATTTAATAAATTATGGAGTATTTTGTTTACATATCTGTGACTCGATTTCGATTCTTGGCTCACCCGCATCATTTTGAAATCGGAGCACCTAGTTATCAAATGGTAGATCAAGGAACTATGAAAGAGATTGACCTTTTACTCGTTAAACAATTAACCAAGAATACGATGGAGTCTATCCCAAACCATGGGATCTCAAGAACAAGTGACTCCAATAAAGGATATGAGATCTTGTATGAGAGCTTAAAATCATGCATCTCCGCCAGAGGATCTGGTATCTTGAGTTTCAAAAGAAGATGTGTATCAAGGAAACCAAGTTGAGTACGGCCATTGGTACCTCAAACAGATCTATGAAAACAAATCTGGTAAGGAGCGTCTATTGGATGACAAATTCGACGAAGACGAGACTAAACCATATAAGGAAGAATATTCTTTGGTGCAAAAGATTCTCAGCAGAGGTATAGTTCAAGAGGACAAACAAGTGAAATATAAAGACAATACTGATCTTGAAACCAGGCTTGAACCGCGGAGATATTCAACGGTTTCTTCAGCAACTAGCTCTCCTAATTCATTTGTGCGTAATGAAGTTTTTTTTCCTGGATTTCAACAAATTTAGAGAGTGGATCAATAACAAAATATTATTCCTAATGTTATACTTGTTTTCCAAGTTCTCAAGACTCGATAATAAGTCTTTTTCAAAGACGCGGAGAAGGAGGTGCTAAGATCTGACAACACAATAGATTTTGTAACAAGACGACTGAGGTGGTATCGACCCAAAGCAAGACGAACCATAGAACTTAACTATTTGAGTCAGGTCAAATCTGTAGTGAACAATAAATAACCTGATATTCTCTTCGACCTAGGTGGCTTTGGTCTGGAGAAAACTCGCAGAAATGACGGGTAATATAAAGCAAGAACACCCAATAATATTTAGGTTTGGATTTGAATTTTATTCACTTACCCTTTTTAGTTTTCTTTATTATATTTTTGCATTTTATATTTGTTTTGATTTTATCTTTTCATTAGTTGTTATTCTTATGAAATTCTATGTTATAGTTGATGCTGAACTTATAAATCATTGAGCTTCATGTTTCTCTCTTTATGACTTGATTTTGATTCTTGACTCACCCTATAACCATGTGTAATGTTTTCATGTCCACTGGCACCTCATCAACTCCATCCATGCACCAACACGGCATTGCGTCAATGTTGAGAGGGTGTGGCTCCTTCTCTCATTAACCCCTTACAGTCTTTTTCGTTTAATTTTTAAGAGCCAATAACAAGCACACACCTCACTTTTTATTATACTTTTATTCTTTAGGCTAAATTAAACATTATTTTTTATTAATCTTAAATAACTTATGCACGCTAACTTAAAAAAATTAAAAAAAATAAATAAATACGAAATCATGCTTATTTCGTTACGAGCATTCTGATATAAATCTATCTCAAAGTTTCAGGTTTATTTGACTCACTTTGTTCGACGCATTAGAGGACGACTTGTTTAATATTTAATCGTTTATTCATATTCTTGTTTACTCGCTTACGCAATAAGGTGAGTTTTCATCATTCCTCTTTATTTTACTGCTTTTCATACGTTTTGGGGACATATGCGTACAAGTAATAATATCTAGCTCATATTTTCATACTACATATCTACACAAAACTAGCAAACGAATGATTGTGTGTATCTCGATCAAATGTTATTTGTTACTTGTTTATGTGCTTATGTGTTTATATTCAATCATTTTTCGGATAGGTCCATCAGAAGTCTAGCAAGTCAGTATGATCATACGCTGTTGTAGTAACCAAAGCCCATTCGCATGGCGATGGTAAATCGACAATCTCAGTCAGTCATTGTAGCCAATGCCCATTTCGCAAGGCAACGGTTAAATGGCACACTATTTGTTTATGGTTTGATTGTTTATTACCACATTTATTTCGTTTTGCTTATTTATTTATATTATTATCATATCATGCAAACTCTATTTATTTGCTACGCATATGCAGGTTATCGTTTGATTTGAAGTTTGACTTGAAAGGACATCTAAAAAAGACCTTAGGAAAATCAATGAAGACTATTTATGAATCTATCATGTTTGGAATAATTTACTTGTTTGGATTATTTGTCATGTTTGGATATTGTGTGTACCTTTATATGAAATAATTAATTTAATTAATAGATATTGTCACATTTTTATTTATGATAGTATCTTCGAGCTGTGAACGATCGGCTCACGCCCCGACATTTCCGCCTTAGGTTGGGGTGTGACAAAGATGGATTCCCCCACGTCACCCAAACCATCCCCCAAAGCAACACCAAAACCAGCCTCAAAGAAAACTTATCGGCTACTCAATCTACCCCCAACATCGCACGTGCACATACCAAACATGGCAACCACATCATCACCCGTAATAGACGAGTCTTGCCATTGAATAAGGAACCAGATGCAACTGGAAGATGTGATTGGCGACCATCAGGGTGTTACATTGAGACCTCCCCGTATCATTGTTTGTCTCAAATGGCAACCACCATGGCAAACTCGTTCTGTTGTTGATGACAAGAACCATTTGACGGGCGCGAGAATGATATATCTTGCATGGTTCACGTCGACGCTGCCATCCGCCCATCCCATGCATCCCTACGTGAGTGTTAGCTTGTTTACATGCTCTTGTACTTAGTTCTCTCCTTGCATTCTTGTTTCTTACACGTGTGGTAGACTGGTAGTTGGAAGTTAGTTTCTATGATTATATCCGTCATGTCCACCTATGTTTCACTTCTTTGATTTCTTTTTGGGGGTGTTTGGCATAGCTTTTTTTAACAAAGCTCGTAGCTTTTTTTTAACAAAATAAGTATAACTTGGTGTTTGGTTTAGCTTTTTACGCTTATGCTTATTAGTTCAAAGCATTCCTGATGGATTCTCTATCTCAATCTTTAAAATTTAACAAAAAAAAAAACAATTCCTTTTATTTATACATCATTTTCTAAAAACCACCCCAACCCATTCTCTATTTTCATCTATATATTCTTTTTCGAGTAAAGTGTCATTTTCGTCCTTGTGGTTTGGCAAATAATGCGAATTTAGTCCAAAAAGTTTATTTTTTGCATATGAACCATCCATGTTTTCCATTTCTTGCCAATTACATCCAAATCACTAACCCTGTAAAATTTAATCGTTAAGTCAGGGATAGACATGCCTTTCCCTCTTTCTTTAGTATATGAGTAAAGTGTCAAAATCGTCCCTGAGGTTTGGTCACATTTGTGAAATTCGCCCAAATTTTTTTTTTCACAATTAGGAAATGTTTGGCACTTGATAGAATGTCCGTTAGCACCTTGTACTTTGTACTGGGTGCATGATTGTTCCGTGGATTATGTAGGTCCGTTTGCTGAAGCCTCTGTTGCCTCTTAAGTGGGTGTAAGACCCTATCTCTTCAATCCGCTAGACATGCCACGTAAGCAACAAACTAATAGAGTTAACTATCCGTTAGTCGCAGGCCCCTAAGAAAAAAAAATGCACCTTTAGTTGAAACTGTCACCGACCAAATGTGAAATTAAAACTTTTATTTGGCAATAGTGCTTAGTTGAGTTTAGAATCAAGTTTTAAGGTTGTTTTTCATTTTTATGATCCATTAATCAAGAACGAGGATGTTTGGGTTTAAATTGGTTGTACTTTTTGTCATACATAAATGGATAAAGTTTTTAATTTTGTACAGAGTCATCAAATTCACACTGGTTTGGAGTTGAGTCGTTAGGCTGTTCAGCTAACATTTAATATGATCATTTATGATTAGACCCAACGATGAGTTAATTTTATCATGATTAAAAATGGTAACACGTAATAACTAATAGAAAAATGATTTGGTTTTCTTACATATTTGGGGAGTATTTGATGGGTTTTGGCCAGGACTTTTCTAGGATTATGTAAACCCAATTGATATATTGTGAAGACGCTAGTTAAGACGTCACGTCACTGTTACGTTGTCGGTAGGACTTAACTGATCCACTCGTTAACTCGTGCGTTGTGGTTTAACAAGACATTAATTTAAAGATAAAAGTAAAAAACTAAAAAAAAAAAAGTGTCATTGATTACTTGGGGGTGGCTCCACCATTTTTTTAAACCTGTTACACGGCTAACTGATGTTCCTTAATGCCCCTACCTTAACGACCCGGTGTAGGCAACGTTAAGGCCGGGCCACCTCCGCTTTGCCACCTTTCACACCCCACAACAAAGTAGCTAAGTGCTAGAGATTTTGTTATAAGTAAACATGTGTTGTTTTATCTAAGTGATATTTCGTTGTTTATAAAGGAAATTTGTCATTTGTGTTCTAAAATCTTGTTTTCAAATAGCTTAGCATGTTTAATGTAAGATATATCGTGCACATAATTCATTCTATGTTTAATTATATATTCTTGTATTATCATAAAGCTAACTATGATTTTTAAGTGTATCATTGTTTGTTTTATGTCAATAACAATTGTTTGCCGACCACTAATGTTGTTGTTGTTGGAGATTTGATATAGCAACCTGGATTATTTAGAGAGTTATATGATAACTTTCAAATTAAAAGTTATTTTGATGGTTCTCCAAAACATTTTAATTGGATAAAACTCTAAATTAAAACAAGAATGCATGGAATTTGTGACGAAGATGAACCAAGGTCGATCAATTGGAAGGATTAAGGAGCGTCATCTATATCCGCAGGAGCAGTTAGATGTGGATAATTGCATAAGGCAGTTATAATTCAAATTTTAATTTTGATTAATATGCCTCCAAATAATACTTATGATTATGTTTGACATAATCATAAATTAACCCATGCCAGCCAGGGGCTCTGCCACTTGGACCTTGCTAGGGGCCGCCACACACAGGACCTCACAACCGGGGGCCCTATTTGTTAGGGGCTTTGCTTCCAACATCATAGTAGACTAAACCAAGGGTGCACTTCGCACATCCCGAACTTGCTTAATGTTTATTATGATTCGGACAAGTAATCCAGTTACACTAAAATACTAACAATCGTAATGCAATGCCCTATTTTCAAAACCTCCTTAGATGCAACATTTTGAACATATCTATATTTTGATAACCAAGGTCCCAATGTGGCATAAAGAATAACATTATGGTTTACACTTTTAGCAAAAACTTATTACTGTCCAGGCATGATAGAAAACATATAACATTGTGCAATTTGTTGCCAAACTCGTAGTTCAAAAGTCTTTAAAACACGACATCTACAATGTATTATCCGACAAGTTTACACCATATGCATAATAATGCGTATAACAAAACTATGTGAATAGAGATGCTTCATACTTGAAAACTAACCTAAACATTAAAAACCTTCACACAACAGACATGCTGGGAAGAAAAAAAATACCAACATGAAAAACAAGAATGAAGTTAATGCCTTGATGCGCAAGTGGAGACACATTCAAATGGCACTCCCTGAGCCCAGTCTTGCTACTAACTCAATACTGGAATCAAATGGCCCACTAAACAAGTGCATCCGTAAGAATTACATCATTTGTATTGGCATGTAGGCGTGCAAAGGAGCCGAGCCAAGCCCAAGCTCGACTAGGCTCGAGCTCGGCTCGTTTAACTTATATGGACTTCGAGCTTTATTTTCAAAGCTCGAGCTCGGTTCGTTTCGAGCTTTATTTTCAAAGCTCGAGCTAGACTCGTGAGTAGATTCTCAAGCTCGAGCTAGGCTCATTTGCTATTTATTAATATTTTTTTATATTTATAATTATATATATATATATATATGGAAGTGATATTTTGATAACCATGTTGAGTTGTAAGAACTTAAGAACTCCATTCTAGGCCACACATTTAATTAGATGAATTGAAATATGTGGTTGAGATTAAATCTGGCAAAAAAGTCAAAGTAGGAGAGAGAATCAATATGTAACTGATTACACTAACTTTTACGTCCGTTACACATGTGTAAAAAGTCGACTGGGTGCGTAAAAAATTATGTAATTTTTTTACGTGTATGTAACCGACATATATTACTCATGTGTAAAAAAAATTCGGAAAAAAAAAATCGTTTCACTGAGTTCTTTCGAGTTATTAGAACTCAAAGGGATTCTCATTTGAAATCTCCCCTATATATATATATAGGCCCTATATATAGGGTTAGGTTATAATAGGAAGTATAGTTTTTGTAGAAAGGATATGAAGTAATCTTGTCCATTGATTTTTAAGATGGAGGATTGAGATTAGTTTAGGTGGAAATCATGTGTAAAAATAAGGGGAATGACATAAAAGGAATAACACATTTGTTTACTTTCTCTCTCCAAATGCAATGCACATGCCAAATTCCCCCATCATTTTAAAACGTCCATAAATTTTTTTTACAACGTTTTTATTGAAAAACAAATTCACCATAATAACGAGTGTCTTTTTATCTTTTATATGAGTACCAAATTGTTATATAAAAATTAAAAAAAAATTAGTGGGTTTTTTACGTATTGTGTTTTACCAAAATTGTGTTTTACAAAATTGTGTTATACAATTGTATTTATCATTATGTTTTTTTTCTCATTGTGTTTTTTTTCCATTGTGTTTTTTAAATTGTGCTATACAATTGTGTTTTTATCATTGTCTTTTTTTTTTCATAGTGTTTTTTTCCATTGTGTTTTCACACTATGTTTTTTAAATTGTGTTTTTTCATAGTGTTTTCTATTGTGTTTTTTCAGACTTTTCCGGCAATGTGGTGGCGGTGGGTGACGGTTGTGGTGGCGATGGGCAGTGGACTGGTCGTTGTTGTAGGAGATAAGTGAAGATGTAAGTGGGTTTTTGAAATTAATTTAAATGGGTTTTAAGATTAAAGTAAGTGTGTTTTGATATTAAAGTGTTAAGACTAAAATACCCTCCTTTCTAGCCTTTTTAGAAAAATCAAACTTCTTATTTAAACCTAACCCATATATATATTTATATATATATATATATATATATATATATATATATATATATATTTCAATTATAATTTTATGTATAAAATATTATATATTATTTAGTTATGTTTAGTTATTTTTTGATTACATATATATATATATATTAATATTGTTAAATATATATTAAAAGTTACATAAATAGCAGGCCCAATTAGGCATGTGAGCCGGTTTAAGCACGATAAGTGAAGCTTGGGCCCGGGCTTGTTTATTAAACGAGCTTACTTTTAGGCTCAAGCTCGAGCTCGGGCTCGATTAAGCTCGGCTTGATTGAGTTTTTTCACTGGTTGATCATGAGTAGCTCGGCTCGTTTGCCCAATTGACATGGGGGAGAAAAACAAAAGGTGATTATCACATTTAAAAAAAGTAAAAAGAAATATTTTGAAACACAAAATATACAAACCTTATCGAAACATAACAAACTTAAATGTCGAACAACCAAAACGACGTCGTGGGAATAATAATAAGATTTGTCTTTTCTTTCTTTCTTTCACCACCATATGATATTCGTCACCATCACCACCTGAACACCTCTTCAGAGTGCAAGTTGCAAGCATTAATAAATTAACAATAATAAAAAACCTAATCCAATCCCATCGCTGACCCCAACAAAAATATCTCATCTCGATTGATTCCCAAAAGCAACCGACTTTCTGGGCCCCTTTTCTTTCTATCTATCTGTTTCTCGATAATATTATTATTATTATTATTATTATTATTATCACTCACCGGCATATTAAGAGACGGTTTATATAATCAATTGATTGAGTTGCTGATGCTTGTTTAAGTTTAATTGTATTGATCTTGTTCAATGGATCGTCCGACGACTTCTTCCATGGACTTGCCGATCACGCACGATAATGACCGCTATGATTTGGTTAAGGATATCGGGTCGGATAATTTCGGTGTTGCTAGGCTTATGAGAGATAAACAGACTAAAGAGCTTGTTGCTGTCAAATATATCGAAAGAGGCGAAAAGGTTTGATTTTTTTTTTATTTATTTCTGTTTTGGGTGGTGGTGTTTAAGCTTAGCAATTCTGGGTATTTCTGTTTTCTTTCTATTTATGGATCTTTGACTTTTTTGGTCAAATTCAAGATTTATATGAAATAAAGAAAAATTGGGGAAAATCAAGATTTAGGCCATGGGATGATGAAATTTGGGATTTATTGAATAGTTAAAGCTGTTAAATTGTTTGTTTTAATTAGGGTTTATGTTAATTTTTTAAAAAGATTGATCTTGGATTTTGAATTTTTGATTCAGATAGATGAGAATGTGCAAAGGGAAATCATTAATCACAGGTCTCTAAGGCATCCGAATATAGTTAGGTTCAGAGAGGTAAGCTTATATTGTTCTTAACATAATCTTTAATGCCTAAATGGACTGAAAGTTAGTAAATTGCTTATTTTTCTTGTCTTTTAACCCGTTACAGCTCATCTTGACACCGACCCATTTGGCAATTGTGATGGAATATGCTTCTGGAGGTGAACTTTTTGATCGAATTTGCAATGCCGGACGGTTCAATGAGGATGAGGTTCTTGTTTTGTTAATATCATAAAAATGTTATTTGTTTGTATTTTTCTTTCATTCTTTCAGTTTTTTTACTTTTGTTGATTCTCTGCAGGCCCGATTCTTCTTTCAACAACTCATATCTGGAGTCAGCTATTGTCACTCTATGGTTGTTGGAACTATTACACTTAGTTTTTTTTTCTTCTTTTTTTCATGTTGTTCATTACTTAAGTTTGATTGTTTACGGACTTTTTGTTGTTTTTAATGATTAAAGCAAGTTTGTCACCGCGATTTGAAGCTAGAGAACACGTTATTGGACGGAAGCCCTGCGCCCCGTTTGAAAATTTGTGATTTTGGGTACTCCAAGGTAATCACATCTTATAGGTTTTGACTTTTTGGTCAAAATTAATCTAGGTTTGACTTTTTTCTGTTGTATCGCAGTCTTCAGTTTTGCATTCTCAGCCAAAATCGACAGTTGGTACACCTGCATACGTAGCTCCTGAAGTGTTGCTTAGACAAGAATATGATGGAAAGGTTACGTATTTTTCGTTTCTTGACTTAAATTCTTGAATCATATGGTCAACTAAACTTTTTTTCTTAAATTTCATTCCTTCTTTTGTTCTTGTTTTCAGATTGCTGATGTGTGGTCATGTGGCGTGACGCTATACGTCATGCTTGTTGGTGGCTACCCTTTTGAAGACCCTAACGAACCGAAAGATTTTCGGAAGACAATTCATGTATGGTGTAGACATAATTTATATCCGCAATTTATAATATTAAAATGTGTGATATTATCATGCTAATATTCTTTTTGGTGATCTGCAGAGGATTCTTAATGTTCAGTATTCTATTCCCGAAAATATCCAGATATCCCCCGAGTGTCGCCATCTCATCTCAAGAATATTTGTTGGAGACCCTACACAGGTTATCGGTATAAAGTTGACATTTCTATAATGGTATTTGATGCTAAAGAAGTTTATACATTTTGAACAGAGGATCATGATGGCGGAGATCAAGAGACACGAGTGGTTTCTAAAGAACATGCCTGCTAATCTGATGGATGAAGATATTTGAAGAGCCTGATCAACCAATGCAGAGTGTGGATGTGATCATGCAGATAATATCAGAAGCCACTATTCCGCCTGTTGGTCTTTATGATCTTGATATGATGGAGGATGACCTGGATGATTTCGACTCTGAACCGGATGAGCTTGATATTGATAGTAGCGGTGAGATCATATATGCTTTATGATTTTGTCTATGTAGAGTCATTTGTGGGTTTTTGTTAGACGTCAAGATGGCAGTTGGGTCGGGTTGTGGTTTTTGTAACTGGGCGGGTCGTTTGGCCTTTTTTGGTATCACTATCGGAGTTGGAGTTGGAATTGAATATGTACGCCTATTGTTGTTTCTGAATCCTTTCTTCGTGTAAGAGCTATGTACAATTTTTAATATCATGGGTTGTGATGTTGCCCCAATTTTGATAATTTTAACTAGGAAATGGGGTTTGGAGTAGATTGTGCGTCGTGTGTGATTTATGTCGTGTGTGATTTATGCGGGTTGCGTCACTTTCTTAGTGTGTTAGGCTACGTGTTATGGTGTGTGTGGAATGCGATATGTGAGTTCACCACGTAAGTAATGAAAGCTTTACATTTCACATTAAAAAACATGTAAACGACAAAAAATCAAGCGGTCCAGGTTTAGGGTTTAGAGTAGGGGTGCGGCGAAATTTGTAGGTTTGAGGTCAGTCTAGTACGAGTTTCGAGTCAAGTTGTGGAGTTGGGTCAATCTGGCGGATTTCGAGTCAAGTTGTGGAGTTGGGTCAATTTGGCGGATTATGGACTGATGTTGCATCCCGCGTCTCCATACCAATAGAAGGGGGTTATCTTTCCTCTCCAACCGTCATGACACGTCGCCTTGTCGAGTTCCAACTCGTATCTTCTTGCTGGACATCCATGTATTCCCGACTTTGGCATTTTGATGCCGGCTCCATCTTTATTCACCATCTCTCTGTCCCTCTCCTAAGACCAAATTTAAGTAGTTTTGAAGGGATTATCCGCATCCCATGAATTTTATTTAATTTGTCTTAAATATATATACAATCTAATTTTCACGCGCCTTAAAAATTTTTGACAACGACCCTCATGATTGTCTCCTTTAGGGAGAAGAGAAGAGAGAAACATGAAGAGCTTTTTAAACGGGAGATAAAGGTTCATCTGGTATGAAAAAAGAAAACCATACACAGAAAAATAAAACTTTAATAGTTAAAAATAATTTAAATAAAGCTAGTTGGGTTTAACATACATACAATAAAGAATCAAACAGGCTAGGCTACAGTTGTAGTCCTATGTAAATCTATTTTTTTTAACGACCAACAAACATAAAATGTCTAGGTACTCCGTACAGGGTGACCCAATGACAAAAGGCCACTGTCAGCTGGCCTAACCCAGCCGTACGGAACCCTTAAGCGCCTCCAAGTTATCTTCAGTTCCGGGGAAAACCCACTCGCCCGAAGGCCCACTGGTGGTAAAACCCGGATGCCCTCATGATCGAAATGGATATCATAAAGATCTCAGTCTTTCATTATTGAGCCACCCATGTCTCCCAAAATATTGTAAGTGTGAATTGAACTTGGGTCTTCATTGAGAAACCAAAACTCCCTACCACTAAGCCACATTAGAAAGGACCTATGTAAATCTATTGAGACCGTTCATTCAATTCAATCTTAAATAAAACAAGTTGTATTAATTCTTAAAAAGTTTTTATTTTTGAAGTATTTATTCTTATCTATACTTAATTTTGTTCTAATTAGATTACTTTATAATAGGATAAATATAATAATTAAATATAATTAATTTGGATTTTTTAATTTACTTTTAATCTTTATATATTTTTTTAGTTTATTATATTCTACTTAATTTTGAAATATTAGTTTGTATAATTGAGCCACCTTTATTCTATGACTGTCAATTGTATTTGTTTGAAAAATACTTTGTAGAAAAGTTCAACTTTTAATAATAATAATAATAAGTTCACTTACTCGAAACTTTGAAACAACAATAATCTTTTCATGATCATTTCCAATAAGAAGATTTTTATTTGGAAAAGACGATTGATGAGAAGTTGAGAACTTATCAACATGAGATCCACGGTTTCCACTAAAATTTCCGTGTTGACTTGGTCAAAGTCAACTTTTTTTATTATATTTTAATTATATCAATGGTTTTTCAAGAAATAAAGCAAACGTGTTCTACGTACGGTCTATATTGCAAGTAATTTTCTCCATTATTGCATAAATAAACGTTACGCGGATATCAAACACCTAAGATAAGGGAGGGTTCATGTACAAAATAATCTTAACATGAGAACGCATAAAACAATACCAACTAAAATATCAATATACATAAGCAATGTCTTATAGTAACAAAGAAAAAAACCTAACAATAAAAACAAAAGAATTAGAATCAACAACAAAATAATTACAACCAATGCTTATAATAGCAGAAGAAAAAAACTTAATATTAACAACATATAAATCAACAAATACTTATAACGTCTTATAATCAGAAATCAGCAAATACAAGCAAAAAAATAACAACAAACACTTATAAAAACAAACTAAATAGTAACAACAACTTGGCTCACTGTTTTCATGTTAACAAGTATTTGTATTTGATCATTTGCTAACAATATTGTGTTATAATCTCATACATAAGTGGAAATGCAACAAAGCATGCAAATCAAATAGAAACGGTGTCATTGTATTTCGTCACTTGTAGTGTAATTGGTTACCAACAACTCGAATTGTGTCACAACGTGTTGCTAGTCGCTATATCTGATTTGATTGAGAGAGTCTTTAGTGACAATCCTCTAAACCATCTCACGAGTGATGACACAATTAATTCAAAGATCTAGTCATTGAAGGGCTAATCATGGTAAATGCTTAAAGTTTAAAGAGTTTGAGCTTGAGTTGTTTTAGCTTATTTATTTTTATTAACTTTTTTGGTTTCCTAGTTTGAGTCTAATTAGGAGTCTTGGTGAGCAAGTTAAAGTTTTAGTGTAAATAGAGGTGCATGGTCATTGTATTTTATGTGGTTTTCGTTCTTAATAATATTGAAAGAGCCGTGAGAAGTTCTCACAAAATTATCAGTCAACGTAGCTAGCTACCATGAAGCCGTGCACCCAGCTTCCACGTTCCCTTTTACTTGTTTGGTAGTTTACATTAGTGGGTTAGTACGTAGGTAGACGTTTTCTAAATTCGTGTAAGCAAACGCATGTCATTGTTTAGTATTTTGTTACGAATGAAAATATAGAAAATTGACAGCAATGTCACGTTCTATCTCGTCTATAGTCATTCAAGATAACACAAAACATATCAAGCATCACCAAACTTAGAACTATTTCACAATAACATAACAATTTACATATAAGGTTCAGTACTTCAGTAGGTGCCTACAGTTACAGTTTCCAATAACACAAAGCATATCATAAACATTGCTAGTTAACACTAGTAAATTATTTTAATACATAAGCAATTACAAGTAACTAAGGTAGGGCTTTGTGAGCCAATTCTTCACTGGCACGGTGAAGAGCGGGCCACCAGTCTTCGGGACATTAGTGCCGCTACCCCACTATTTTCATGAAGTTAGCGAGTCGGTCATCTTCAACGACATTGATCTTCACATCACATAAATCACTTTCATAATAACGCCATAAATATGACGTCTCTTCGTCACAAATCACATCTTCTAACAAAGACAATTTGGTCACAGAAGCCGGCAACTCTTCTAGCCCATGACAGCCACTGATCTTCAACACTGTAAGTACTTTCAGCTCCCCAATCTGATCTGGCAGTGAGTTTAGACTTAAACAATCAGAAATATCAAGAAACACCAGATTATGAAGGTCCCCAATCGACTCGGGTAATTTGACCAATCGTGTGCACGAATGAAGCCTCAGTATTTCCAGATTTGACAGAGACCCGAGTCCTTTAGGAAGAGCTTCAAGTTCGTGACAGTTAGTGATTGTAAGTTTCTTAAGACGTTCAAGATTGCATATGCTAGCAGGCACTTGTTTCAGATCATAACAACCGTCAAATTCAAGCTCCATGAGATTCGGTGGCATAGTTGAAAAGTCAACGAACGCATTACCTATCTTGCATATGATAAAGGAAAGCTTCTGCAAGTTCTTCAATCCACAAATGGATTGAATCAAGGGAGAGAGCGAAACATGTTCAAGTCTTATACTTTTTAAGTTGGATAGAAAACTAATAAAAGTGAGTTCATGCAGTTCAGAAGGGTAAATCCCGTAGCTTGTGATGTTTAACGCCTTCAACTTGTTCATTGTTTTTATGAAATGGGGCAGTGTGTAGTTTTTACCTCGTGGGTTTAATATCAAAACTTCAACTTTTGGTGCGTTTAGGTCATTCCAATTACAGGAAAATGTTTCACCTGGAAACAAAAATTCAGATATTAGATACAGTTACTAAAACCATACTGGCAAATGTTGATTCCATGATTTGGATAAAGAAATAAACCTGTTGTAACAGACAGAAGACGAGCAGAAATTGGTTGTTGGGCTTGTTCGATCCACCACGCGGGTGTAATATTTGCATGAATTTCTATAAACAATCGTTTTCTTTGCGGTATTGGCTCTTGGCTACTCAGGTGGATGGCTAATTCTCTTAACAGATCATGTTGTGTGACATAGTGCTCGTTACAGTAACCTTCAATTTCACTAGCATCACTCCTTCAATAATCAAACAATAAAGTTAGTACAAGTGAAGAAAACAACAGATAATTAACTTAAACTAGGGTACTAGCGGCGCAGCTCGGGTAGTCGAACGGGTAGTTCGGCAAGATCTGGTAAAGTGGTGCAACTGAATTAGCAAATGGTTTCAGCTTGGATATTCGGGTACTGCTGCTAGATCAACAACGGTTTCAGCTAGGAACGTGATTGTGTTGGTAGTCGATCGGGCAGTTTTGTTCATGCCAAGCACCACCGCAACCAATTTGGGTAGTTTTTACTAGTCTCCAAGTAAGGGTGGCAAATGGGTTGGGTCAATATGGGTCACGGGTCGGAACGGGTCAACTAAAAAAAGGGTTGTTTTGGTTTGGGTCGGAACGGGTTAGGGTCAAAAGGTTCGGGTCAGAACGGGTCCGGGTCGGAATGGGTCAAAACGGTTTCGGATCCGGGTTTTTTTTTTTTTTTTTTTTTTTAGAACGAGGCCGAAACATTTGATTTTTTAACATTTTTCGTTTTTGATTTATATTTTGAGTTACGATTTTTTTATTAATTTTTTTGAATATTTTTTGAAGGGGAAAAACCAAAACGTTTCGGCCTGCGCCCTCGTTCTAAAAAAGAAAAAAAAAATCAAAAAATATTCAAAAAAATGAATAAAAAAATCATAACTCAAAATATAAATCAAAAACGAAAAATGTAAAAAAAACCAAAACGTTTTGGCCTTTCGCCCTCGTTCTTAAAAAAAAAAAAAAAAAACTCGAGAAATGAACTAAAACCGGAAGTCGATAAAAACGAAACATAAACCAAAACTGAACCGAATTGATCGAAACCGAAAAAATCGATCAAAACGAAACTAAAAAACTGAAACCGAACATAAATGAAACTGAAAAAACAGACCACAACGAAACAAAAGGCCGAAAACAAATCCGAAACCAACCAAAAGCAAACAAAAGAAACCATAACTCAACTCGTCCAGTGCTCCGAAACCGGCCATAAAGAAACAAAGGAAACCGAAACCCAACCCGTCCAGTGCGAAAACTCGTGTCGGCTCGAAACCTAAACCGAACTCGTTCCAATCCAAAACCCGTTTCAACCCGAGCTTGCCACTTTTCCTTAAGACACTAACCCACATCGACCCATTTCTTTAAATTTGTCGACCCATTTTGACCCGAAAATAAGGTGGAATTTCAAGTGACCATTTTGACCCATCTTATTAAAATCTATGACCCAAACCAACCCATATGATTTTTAAAACAACCCAAATTGACCCATGTGAAATGGTTTGGGTCAAGATTGCCACCCCTATCTCCAAGTGAATGGTTGGAAGATTTGGGTAATATGGGTAGTGAGATATGTACCCCGAGTACCCTTATACGATATTAGTTTTCTTAACCTTGATATATTAAGATTGAGAAGATTTCTTGAAGAAAGTTCAAGAAGGTATTCAATTGCATACATTCCTTCCATGTCTAGATTGTATAACCCAACCCATATATCCATCAAAGCAGAAGCCACAATCTTTTCGTCTTCTGGAAACGAACCCAAATCAAGGAAACATTCACGGGCTATCGGCAAAGGTTCAAGTGCATCAACACTCGCCTGAAGACTATCCAATAACTGGCTGTTTGAGTTAAAGATAGTTTGACCTTCTGACCATTTGTTCAAAGTTGTTCTCCATGTGGACTCGTCTTGACCGCGCAGTGATGCACCTACCACTGTGAGAGCCAATGGAAATCCCTTGCAGCTTTTGACCATCTATAAAGAAAACCAAAATCATAGTGTACTGGATGATACAAAAATTTAGTGTATGGATCTAGGCGAGCCTTTCATTACAAGATCAGGTTAAGGTGAGCCTCTAGTGAGATTTAGTTCCCGAGTTTTATTAAATGTTTTGGGCTTGAGTACATGCAAGTTGAGAATTTGAAATATTGTATGCATGCTAATGAGTTCCTAAACAAGTTAATTGTTTTGAGTGTATGCACGTTAACGTTTTTGTGAGTTGGCTGTATGATCCAAAAGAGGCTACACGTTGGTTGACTTACTGCTCACTTCCGTGGAGGTTAAAGTCCACTGCGGGAGCAGAAGTGTAAGCCATGTACCGATAAGTAATAGGCACAGTGAAACCCTAACAATTCATAAGTCGATTAAAATAGTTAAGTTTTTGAGAAAAAGCTTTGAAGTTAAACGAGCTTGTTATGTTCCCGACCACCTGTCTTTCAGCCTTAGCGTTCCAAACAACCACATGTCTTTGTTTACAAAGTAAACGGTTTTTAAAGTATTTTACATACTTAAAACTCGAGCTCACCAGCTTACACTGGTCAATTTTAGCGCGCATTTCAGGAAGTAAAGAGAACCCTAGTTGAAAAGGGGAAAGTGGACAGGCTACATAAACTCGACAGGTTCGTCCAATTGATTATTTGCTTGATTATATGATTTGATTAATACTTAAACTATATGATTGTTTGATTATTGATTATTTTCTGATTATTAATACAACAGGTTTCTGATTTGTCCAAATCGATAAGCAGGGTCAATCAACAGTTGTTCAAGTCTAATCAAATTGACAGGTTTGTCCAAACGTCCAATAGATAATATGATTAAGATTTAATTGATATTTAGAGTATAATATTAGATTATATCAATATGATTAGATTAATACTTAGATTATATGATTAGATATGATTTATGTTTAATACTTTGATATAGCATACTTTAGAATAATGTTAGCTAATAGCTGGAAACCGATATAATTTTCAGAATTATGCATCCTAAACAACTATCCGGTAGTCAAAACGTAAAAAGAGAAAAAAAATCAAGAATTAAGAAATTTTTCCAAAGACAATAATTTTTTTGTTTATCGTTATCAAAATTATCTTCCTATTATTGAATATTGAATTCTTTTTCATATCTATAAGTTTATATTTTAGAGACCTATTTTCTCCCAATAGCACAGGGCAACCGAATTCGCAGGGAATGGCCCTGACTCTGATTTAATTATTTTAGAAAAGCAGTTAAAATTTTTATGTGAAAACGTAAAGGTTTTACTTTTGAGACTACGTTGTGTAACAGTTAGTTTGTGATGTGTAAATCCAACACAAGTCATCCACGGGGAAACCGAGGTGTGACACTAATCATGTAACATACACAAATATATAGTCAAGAAAAAATTTTAAACTCTTACTTTGATAATGAGATCATCAGGTACAATAATTTGATTCGCGCCACATGTAAACGCTGAATGGTTAAGAAGAGTCCTTGCATCTTCATCATTTAACAAACCCAATTCATATGTGGAACCCACACTCGGAAACAAGAACCTCGATGTGACCAAGATTTTGTATCCCGGGATAGGAAATTTAAGATCCTGAATAATCGATTGAGATTCACACCACACGTCATCCAAAACCAGTAATATCTTCTCCGATCCCATTTGACTCAAAGCGTTCTTTAGCTGGTTCTTTGCCTCTTCATCAGTTTCAAACTCACAATCATTTACACGAAGATGATGTGTAAATATTTTCTGAACAATAGTCTTGAGAGAGGTTGTTCTAGAAACAGTAACATACACAATATTGTCCCCAAAAATACCTGCACAAATAATATTACAGTTAAACTCTTTGGAAAAAAAAATGAATACAAAAAAATAAAAAAATAAAAACAAGAAAAAAATGTTAATACCCTTAATTTCATTATCATGACAAAGCATCTTTGCAAGTGTCGTCTTCCCACAACCTCCAGGAGCTGAAACCGTGACCACCTGATTCGCGTCTTTAAGAAGCACGCGTATCAATTCTTTAAGATGAATATCAAAACCAACGATGAAATCCGGGAGCTCTGGAACACTGCAAGAACTCGATAATCCACTTGGCTGTTTAGCAATAGTTGAAAGTACCCGGTCCATTTTGCGGCCCAAAGCACGAATTTCAGTCTGAGTCCTCATATTCGTATTTATATTATCCTGTAATTCAGCACAAAAGAACCTTAACAGCTCATGGTCCAAGTGAATCAACTTATTGACATGAGCTGACTTCTTAGGCGCATACCAAAACTGGACCGTTGAGCACTCGGAAACCGCCTTTTTACCGTCTTCCAAATGATTTATAAACGTTTCGGTCTCGTGTTCAGGGCGGTCCAACACTTTGCTCAACCGGCTGGTTTCACGTAATACCGGCTGGATGCTAGTTAAAGTTTTGTCTAGGCGGTTGAGTACGGTTCTAAATTTCGGTGTCTTGTTGGTTTCTGATGCTACGGTTTGGTGTAAGTCTATAGATGCAGTTTTTAAAGCCATCAATTGTGCACTTTGTACAACCATCTGTTAAAACCACAACTAATTTAAAAAAGCCCCAAATTACAGATACAAAACCCTAACAATGAACTATCAATTTATAACTAAAATTGGGGTTCAATAGAGCGAGATAAGAACAATAGCTTACGATCCTGAAACTGGTGATTTAGATAATTGAAAGTAGAATAGTTATATACTCAATCCTGATTATAGATACCATATATATAGGACCTAATAATAATAATAATCCATAGAAAAAACAATACCTTGAGTGTTACCGTGAATATATATATATATATTTATATGTATATATTGGTGTTAACTTCTGACGCTACCGTTTGAGTAAGAACAAGATACGTTTCTTTATAGCGACGATCGAAGACCATCGGAAAAGTCGTCCGACGAAAATTGGACGAAACTACGCATTTATTGATTTTAAGGGAAAATTAACAAAATAGCCCATATCTAAAGAGAGGAACACAATTTGGCCCTTTTTTTTTTTGAAGGTTTTAAAAATAGCCTTACAAAACCTGTCGGCGTCGACGGGTTTTAAAAGTTTGAGAATTGGTCCAATAAGATTCAAATATATTTAAAACTCGTCACCTCCGTCCAAATTTTAAGTAATCCCATTTTCTCCCACCAAATTTTTATAAAATCTTGTCGGCTCTGTCTAAATTTTTGTAAAAAATATTTTGTCTATTTTTTAAACATTTTTTTCTCTCTCATTCATCCTCTCTTTTCATTTTTCTTCTTCTTCTTCCTCTATTCCTCCTCATCTTCCTTCAACGAATTAACCCCGACATCAACAGGTTCACCTCAATTTCGTCGAGGTTGATTCGTAGAAGGAAGATGAGAAGGAATAGAGGAAGAAGAAGAACAATAGAAGAGAGAGGAATGAGAGAGAAAAAATGTTAAAAAAAACACAAAATATTTTTTACATAAATTTGGACGGAGCCGACGAAATTTTATAAAATTTGGTCAGGAAGACGGGGTTACTTAAAATTGAACGGAGGTGATAAGTTTCAAATGATTTTGAATCTTGTTGGACCAATTCCCTAAACTTTTAAAACCTATCGGCGTCGACGGGTTTGGTAGGGATATTTTTGGAACCATTAAGAAAGAATGGCTAAATTATGTTCATCTCTCTAAAATGAGGCTATTTTAAGAATTTTCCAATTAATTACACGTGGTAAAAAAAAAGGCTATTTTGATATTTCGCGTGTTTAAAAAGGATAAATGATATTCTTTAAATTTAGTTAATTCAATCCTAAACTCGTATAAATAAATCTAATTTTTTACTTGCTACAAGTTTTCTCTCGTCTAACAGACTTTAGCCCAAAAGCTCTCTATCTCTTGGTGTTTTAGATGATATCTTTGTCAATTAGCCACCAGCCTTATTTGTACATGTTTAGAGCATGTTTGGGATTGAGTTTGAAAAATGCTTATTAGCTTATTGGCTTTTTCAAAAAGTCATTTTTAAAAACCAGGATTTTGATCTTTTGAAAAACTGTTTTTAACCCTTTCAAAAGGTAAAATAAGAAAGATTTTTGTGATTGTCAAACACATATTAATTTATTGGCTTTTTGAAAGCATTAATAAGTCAATAAACATATTTCAAACTCAATCCCAAACATGCTCTTAATTTATTGTTAACCTTTTTCTATTTTGATTATATATATTAAATAAAAACCATATCTAGTAAAAGATGTGGCACATATATTTAGAATATTGAAACTTTTTCTTAAATTATAACGAATGAAAAACATAGAAATTTTCATGAAATGTATATGAAGAAAATAATTTTTCTAAAGAGTTGTTATTATTCTTCTTCGCTTATCTTTCTTTCAGTTGTTTGTTGCCCACTTCTCATCGAAATTGCATCGCATATAACGACATGTCAACAATTCTAACCAAACATGGCATTTGATGGGTGCGTGCATCTTTCTATACCGTGTTTATCACTTGTATTTAGGTGTTTCGTCGTAATTGTGTTAGAAACAATGTCCTACCTAACCAAGAAAATGCCATCTCATTTCATCTTGGTTATCTTTAGTTCATGAATTTAGGGCGTACATGTCTTAATATAGAAGGTTGAAGATGATGGAAGTTTTCCTTTTCTCTCTAGGTAAAAAGTGCTTGGAGCTCCTTCAATTAATTTGGGCTAAACGCATATAATAAAAAAAATCACAAATACAACACATTAAACTTTATAATGTGCTATATTTCATTTATATAATAAAAAAATTTTCACAACACATTAAACTTTATAATGTTTTCAAAGAAAGAACCACAAATAAGTTGCAAATGAGGAGAATAACTTTTAAGTTATTGTACAAAAAGTTTCAATGGTTGTGCCTTAATTAATCAATACCATATTAAGTTAATCGGGCTTATTTATCTCTTATCCTTTTTTCTCGCTTTCTCTTTCCTCTCTCCTTCAGATATGCTAAAAATTTCCTGAAATCATACAAATGAGCATGTGATAACTGACAAGATTATTCAAGTTTCTCTTCGACTTTCACATAATATGCGCATTTGGTTGTAGCGTTAGATCAATCCCAAAGTATACACTATACACTTTACAAAAGCATGATATGCACATGAAAGTAAATCCAAGTAATTTTTATTGGCATATAAGCTTACTAGTTTTATAGCCCGTGTCACACACGGGATAATTCAAATTATAAAATTATAAGTAAAACAAATAATTACATAGTGTATATAAAAAAATGTATTACATCTATTCTTGTATCTATACAATGTGTACATAAATTGATTTTATTTATATCACAAATGTTTTTTTTTAATGAACTTAATAAAAAAATGTTCGTACAAAAATGTACCTGAGAATGCTTCTTTCTATTGAAAAATTCATTCTCGGTGTCATATATGTATAATTGAAAGAATTTTGGTTATGAACTAATTTCGGAAATAAGACTTCTCATACGATAGTAGTTCTAACCACCCAGCCTAAATACAAAAGAAGCGTTACCTTTATTGATATATTTATCAATTTACCACCCATCAAAGGATAGTAGAACATTAAATTGTAACAATAGATGTTCTTCAAGAACTATGTTTTTCTGAGCTACACCATGAAAAATATTTTGATAAGTTTTAGAGGGCTTCTCGACTTTGTCATAATAACAACATAAAAAACAACATGTTAACTCGTTCAATTTTGTGAATATTTTGTTTCATTTGAGCATAGTTTAGCATGCCATGCTTCCCATTCAATGTTCTGATCACCATTGAAAGAAAAATTAATGTTGACATAAATATTTCAAATTTGATAAAAGTTAAGTGTTGATAGGCATAGGGGTGGCATGTCGAAAATGTTCGGAATGTTTTCTTAAATTTTAATAGTTGAGGGGAAAATAGTTAGTTTGCCAAATCCCGAACCTTTTGACTATTTCAAAAAATGCCCTTAAAAATTATTTTGAAACCCGAATCATGTTTAAAATTTTAACTTTCATACTTTTGACATTTTAAAGTCAACATTTTGAACTCATAATAAATTTGACGATAAATCTATTTTGCATTCTCAAACTTTTAAAAATACTCAAAATTTTCATTTTTGACCCTAACAAATTTTGACCAAAATGTAGTTAACTTGTACCAAACAATCTATTTATCAACTTTTGACCCATAAAATCAAATTTAACTTCCAAAAAAAAAACCGAAACAATTTTCATTTGAGAAACATGATTTGTTGTTGATTTTTGGAATTCATCAAGTATTTTGAATATATAGTAAAATAATATGTTAATATTTATATTTATAAAATATATAGATATTATATAAATACAGTGTAAAAGAAAAGTGAATAATTATTGATTTATTACATATATATTAGGGAATATTAGTTTTGGAGGGAAAAAATTATAAGAACTAACCAAATACGACAAGTGTCCAAATTTATTTTACTTTATTAGAATATAGATAGATATTAGTTTTGAAAGAAAAAAAATTATAAGAATTAATTAAAACACGACAAGTGTCCACATTTATTTTACTTTATTAAAATAGGTAGATTATTGGGCTTCATGTCCTTAGGTTATAAGCATAAATGCCATTTTGATCAAAGTATGTGCCCGCCCCTTATGCTTACCCACGGTAACTACTAATTTCAATGACTGTCCTGAACCAATAGAAATGCACGAGATGACGAGAAAATTCAATGACTGTCCTGAACCGATAGAAATACACGAGATGACAAGAAAAGCGGGAAAATGATCCATAAACACGTAGTATTAATCATCTTACCTTAAAATAATTCGGATTTTACTTTTTCTGGTTACTCTACTATGTTGATTTTGTTGTATTTCAGTTATGTTTTTACTTTCATTCAGAGTCTAGCCAATATTTCAGTTATTTTGATCAAATTAAATGAGCGAGTTACTTGAATAATATACGAATGGATGATATTGTTAAGAACAACTTTTTTATGCGATAATAGTATTCCTCCCATGAATTTTATATAAACGTTTGATTGAACGTATCAGTCACAAATGAGTTTTATCTAAAATTTTTTAGCATATCTAAATATCTATCGTATACAGTATAACGTTTGTTAAACCGACTAGAATGTGAAAGAAAAGCGAGAAAAGCTCCACAAACAAAATATATTATACTATAATAACTATAAAACTTTTTTAATAATTTAGTTTCTTTTTATTATTTTAACTTAGGTTTAGTGGGTAATCGACATTTCCGTTTTTCTTTCATTATTTTTATTTTATTTATCTAACTATTGACTAAGCTACTAAAATAACATTTGTAATTTTTTAAATATTTGTAATTATTTTTATTTTATTTATCTAACTATTGACTAAGCTACTAAAATAACATTTGTAATTTTTTAAATATTTGTAATTTTCCTACGCGTCCCGTAGATGTTCAGCTAAAAGTATTTAATGGTGTTAAAAGCGGACCCGGCAGTTAAAACCGGACGCCACGTTTAAGAAAAGAGAATAGAATATTCAGGTCATTGTGGTCATTTTGTACTCTCCAATTTTAAGTTTTCGTAGATGTACAGCATTCCGATCGTTGTGATCATTTTGTCTTCGAATTTGAAAAGTTCACATAATATTACTTTTTAAAACACGATGTACATTTTGTATTCTTCAATTTGAAGAATTCATATAACTTTTTTAAATGGCACTAGACCAAGAGGTAAATAATAAAATAGATATAGTTTGTTCCTTAAAAGTCTTATTTGTTGCTATTTCACACAATTTTTAACCAAAATCAAATACATGTAAAATTACGTACCTTAAAAACAAAACAAGACATTTACAACGCACATTACTAAAGAACAACTGCATCGATCTTAACATTGCACATGATGATCAACCATATATGCATGGATGAAGAGGTAGGTCCCAGCAGAGCCCAGTTGGACCCGCAAGACTCACCTTAAACAGGGACGTCTGCGCAGAGACCAACTGGATCCGCAGGACCAACCATGCTCAGAGAAGTGACGTCCTTACGCGCAGTATGCAAGCTGGTCCCGCAGGAAATGCCTCCCATGGTGAAGGACTCCGCCTGTTCCCGCAGCCTCGGATACAAGCCATGAGTGAAGGCCACCCGCGCAGCATGGCTACACGCACTAGGCACTTAACTCTCCCCAGTGTCACCTGAAGGAATGAGCAAAGGCGGGAGGGGGAAAACTCCCGCCTAAATGAGCCAGTCCGTATGATGGAGGATCTTTTGTGTGATACCTGACGAGGTACAGACAAAAGATCTGACCAAGAATGCGACAGCTCACTGACAGCAGCATGGCAGACAGCACGCCACAGCACTGTGACCAATAGCCGCCGCCTACCCACCAACTCCTGCCATACCACGTGCCTAGCCTGTTGTTGGCAGAAGAGGAAGAGTGCACGACACGCCTGCTCTGTGTCAGCCGCTACCTATCCACCACTCACAGGCAGGGCACGTGCATAGGTTACAGTTGGTAGCGTGTTGGGCCGGCTAAACCCCTTGGAAACCTACCTTCGGCTATAAATACCCCAAATGGTATGACCATCTCATCTTATCATATCTTATCATATTATCATCATATATACCTGATATCTGCTCTAGCAATCTCTTAATATACTTTTATATTTAAAGAGCAATCTAGTCTGATTCTCACGCCGGAGGGTGGTCACAAGGAGGAACCCCCCCCTTCTCAGTGACGAGCTCACGGTGTCTGTTTTGCAGGTTATCAGAACCATCTTCCAAGGGTCTAACCCCTCGTGGGAAACAGCTCTCCAACCCCTAGGTTACCAGTAATCGGTCGGGGTTCGACTGGTGTTTCTTCATTGGCGCCATCCGTGCATAAAGCTAGAACTTCATTTTTCTCCAGTTTTTTCAAACTTCTAGAAAGATGGTTAAAGAGACTCCGGTAACCACAACCCCAGCTACTGGAGGGAATACCGGCAACACAGTTTTTACAAACACTACCCCGGTTACCCAAGCCGGGGCAAGTGAAGTAAATTTTACGAACACTACCCCAGTTACCCAAGCTGGGGCAAGTGCAGTAAATAATCGCCCACTGGGATTCACCGATACCCAGTTTAAAAAACGAACAAGACTCCCCCGCCAAACTCTCGAGGAAGTTAAGGCATGGGCGGAGGCACGACAAAAGGAATTCCAAGCTGAGTTGGACGAACGCTTGCGTTCCGTCCAACAGGCCGACGAATTCGAAGAATACTTGGACAATGACTCGGAGGAATCCGACTCCGACGCGAACCCTCGCCATAGGGCAAAAGGGAAGCGTAAGGAAACGGATTCCCAACCGAGAAGGCATTTTGGACAAGCCTTCAAACCAAAAAGCACAGGTGGAAGTCCACGAGACTTCTCCAAAACGTACAGACCGAACGTTGCGAATGCGGGAACGTCCAAATTTGCAAGGGACATTGCGGAAGCAATTGCCCCAAAAAGTGCCAAACAAATGCCCAACATAGGCACTTATGATGGTATGTCCGACCCAGACGACCATTTGAACAGGTTCATAGCAGGGGCAACCGTCAGCAACTGGACGGAACCCACGTGGTGTTACATGTTTCAAATGACGCTGGTGGGGGCTGCTAGGGTTTGGTTTGATCGTTTACCGGTTAACCACATTTACGACTGGGCAGACTTCCAGCAGAAGTTTAGCCAACACTTCAGCCAGCAGCGAAAGTATACCGAGGAGCAATGGACAATCCTCAAATGCATACGGGAAGAAGATGAATCTCTACCAAACTTCATCACTCGCTTCAACTCAAAGAAGTTAAGTTTGGGCAATATCAGCGAGGATCTTGTTCGCGCAGCCTTCATCCAGGGCGCGCAGGACCCAGAGCTTATCCGCACCCTAACGGGTAAAGATGGAATGCCATCCACATGGGATGGCATCATGACAGCAGCTAAACGCTATGCGGAAACGGAGAAGCAACTGGGTAGAGACCTTCCGCAGAGCACAAACCTGTACACCCAGAGGACGAGAGAGGACAACATCCTCACAGCCCCATTGAACAAAAAACGGAAGCAAGGCATTTGGCAGTCAAGGGTAAACTTTGACACCTCATCCGGCTTACAGCATCGATTGGGTGAAAGGGATAATGTAAAGCTGCACCGGAACTCCAGATGGACGCCACTTACCAAAAGCGTCACTGACATATTTGCTACTGAAGAGCTCCCATGGCCAAAGCCTCCAGTAATCCGACATCGTCACGATGCTGATCGGAGCAAGTACTGTGACTATCACAGAACAAAAGGCCACAACACTGAAGAATGCATAGACGTAAAAGACATGGTCGAAACATTCGTCAGAGATGGGACGCTCGCACACCTCGTGGCGAAATAAAAGCTAAGCAGGCAGGTGCGTGTGGAACCATGGCTGGGGTAAACATGAATAAAAAATCAGCTTCAATATGGAGACTACATGCTGCATAAAGAACGAGATCCCGAAACAGGTGCGTGTCGGCTCGATGGCACTCCTGTCCCAACATGGAAGGGAGTTCAATTACACAGTTTGCATGTAATCAATTCCAATTTGTACAGAAAAGGCCAAGAGCCACTTCTAATGGAAATGATTCTCTTTCAAACGTCGAAGCTGATGATTTACATTTACACTTTTGTACACACTAATATGCCGGTTTTCACCGCATAATTACAAAAAACGTCATTGCATGGGAAGGCGGTCCTACCCGCACGAACCCAAAAAGCATGATAAACCTTCACGCAGGTCAGTTGAAAAAAAAAAAAAAAAGTTACCATATGAAAGTGCTGGCCTATCCGCATGAATCATTCGAGGGAACTGCACCAACCTATCAACAACCGCGCGTGGGACAGTTCAAAATTCTTAAGAGGAAAAGGTAAACCTATACGCAGGTCAGATATGGGTAAAGTTATGCCATCCTACTAAGTGCAAGTGACGGGTCTACCCGCACAATCACGAAAGAGGAAGCAAAACTTCACACCTATTATCAGCCACGTTCAAAGGTTAACTTATCCTCAACAGGCAAACTTTCACGCAGGTCAGTTGAAGGAGTTCAATTATTCCATTAAATGAAAGTGCCGGTCTATCCGCACGAATCATGAAAGGAAGATGAACACTAACCTATCAACAACCGCGCGTCGAACGGTTAAAACTATCCAACACTGGTGACGGCATTCACATTACGTGAAGTCGTTGCATGGGAAGGCGGTCTTACCCGCACGAACCCAATAACGTGGCAAACCTTCACGCAGGTCAGTTGAAGGAGTTCAATTATTCCATTAAATGAAAGTGCCGGTCTATCCGCACGAATCATGAAAGGAAGATGAACACTAACCTATCGACAGCCGCGCGTCGAACGGTTCAAAACAAAATTCTTAAAAAGGTAAGAAAAACCTACACGCAGGTCAGGTATGGGTAAAAGTTTTGCCATCCTACCAAGTGCAAGTGACGGTTCTACCCGCGCTATCACGAAAGAGGAAGCAAAACTTCACACCTATTATCAACCACGTTCAAAGGTTAACTTATCCTCAAAAAGTAAGAAAAACCTACACGCAGGTTAGATAAAAGTTAAAGTTTAGCCATCCTACCAAGTGCAAGTGACGGTTCTACCCGCACAATCACGAAGGAGGAAGCGAAACTTTAACCCACTATCAACCACGTTCGAAGGTTCTTATTCTAAACACTTGGAAAATTGCTATTTTAAACTAAGTATGCAAGTCATAAGTTTATAAAGCAAAGAATCCAATGAAAGGAATAACAATCGTATATTTCAATGATATATTACAACAGTGGCCGGGTAACTACCCGCCTAAAAGAAATCTATACAAAGCTAAGTCTATCCTAGCAGTGGGAAGGGATCTTCAGGATCAGGCTTCAGGGCCACCTCCGCTTGGACCAGCACCGTCAGAGCGCGGCTGCCCAAGGAAAGCCTTAAGGATGTTTAGCCCATCATCAGCAGCAGCAGCTTCGTTCACCTTCTCCACCACTGGATGCGGGAAGGCAGCGTACTGGTTCACAGCTTGGTCATAAGCAGCTTCAGTATTAACATTGAATAAAGGGAAGTTGGAGGGCGGAAAGCCTCTCTCAGCAAACCCTAGACCAAGCAGGAAGCCAGTCTTCTCCCCATCCTCATGAGAAGCGTTGAGGGCTGTGCTCATCGCATCGTCATAAGAGGTCTCCGAAAGGACCCGACGCACAACCTACAAGAGAATACAAGTTAGAACATTTTCTAATTACGAGCAGAAAGCGTAAAGAAAAAGTTAAAGATACCTGAGGCAACGCTTCTCGAAGCAGCCATTGGAGGGTAGCTTGACTTTCTTTGTAAGCACGTTCGGCTCCGCTCTTATCAAGGTTGGCAAGTTGAACTTCCTTGGCGGCAGCCTCTTCGACGCTTTTGAGTTTCCTTTCAGTGCGATCAAGCACCCCCCTCTGGTCAAGGATCTCCTGCAGCTTCTTGGCATCTTCCATTGCCAAGGCGTCATGAGCATGCTGAAGAGCCTTTAATTTGCATTTAAGCTGCTCATTCTCTTCGCGAAGCGGCTCAGCAACAGCTTCAGCCTTGGCAGCCCTCTCAGTTGAGTTTCGCGCAGTCTCCTTGGCCAGCCGAAGCTGTTCATTCACAGCTTGGGCAGCCTTGGAGCGGGCCTCGAGTCGCGCCTGGACTTCAACCTCGAGGGCCTTGAATGCCTTCTCCTTCTCGGCTGCGGCAGCGGCCAACTGCCGGTTCTCCTCCCGAAGAGCCCGCGCTTCAGATACATCTTTGGCGCGAGCTGCTTTTAACTTGTCGTTTTCACGACAAAGCAGCTCGACGCGGGGCTGCGTCCGGGCCTGGAGAACCCGAAGCTCATTGGTTAGCCTACCCTCCTGGTAGCTAGCCATGGCTTCCCCCAACGCACCATGAGGAGCAGCGTGGCGAGCCCAATCCACGCACTCCACAGGGGTGCGAAGGGTTGTTCCTCGGCGTATGTTCCATCTTGGAACATACACTTCATTGGAATCCGACACTGCAAAAGAAACAAAGGCAGTTAGGAAAAGATGACAAAAATATACAAAGGAAAAAGAACCCTACGTACCTGTAGGGTCAATAACAGGCCGATAGCCGCCAAACCCATCACCTGAGCCTAAAGGAAATCCATCCAACAGGTCAGGCAGACGGGAAGGTGGCATAGATCGGCGGGAAGCCCGGCGCGTACCTGATGGTCCGGCCGTCGGTGCCGGTGGCGCAGGTATAGTGGCAGCCGCTGTGGTAGCCATTGTTGGCGTCGCCTCCTCAGCAACAGTAACCGCCGGCTCCGTGAAAGATGCTGTAAAAATTGCACTCACGGCCGGCGGAGACACCTTCTCAGCTGGAACAGCCTTGGGAAGGCTGGAACCAACGGAAGCAGGCGCAGACGCCTGGGTCGACGCCTCGGGAAGGCTGACCGAGCCTTCCCTCATTGGCGGAGGAATACTTGCTCCAACTCCACCCTGGAATGCGTCAACATCCACACCTGCACAAGGAAAAGTGTTAGAAAAATTTATTTGAAACAACAAATCTAGACAAGAATTATGGGGGCACTTACGGGGTTTCTTGAGCTTGAACGTACGGACGAGCGGGGGCGAACCCGATGGAGCCGGCCTCTTGACACCGGTAACCGTCGTCGTCGCTACAGCCTCCGGAGCGGTGGTCTCTTCACCACCGGTCTCCCCCGCCACCTCTGCACTATCTGACTCCGAGTCAGATAGGACTACCGGGTCGGCCGTAGAGGCCACCTTCTCCTTGCCTTTCCCGACGGCAGCCTTTTTCTTCCGCACCAGTGGAGGACCTTCTGCGGATTCCTCAGAAGAAGAAATGTCAACTCCAGCAGCAGGCACAGCATTGAGAGGTTCAGGGTAGAAGATAGGCTTACCTGGCCGTCGGTGGCTCAGGATCTCTTGGCCTGGCGGGTAAACCTCCACGAACCGACCCACGGTCTGCTCTAAGATGGGCAACTCGTTCTCGTCCAGAGCACGAGTACCCATCCGCGCGGGACCATCTTCCTCCCGCGGGTTCAGGAGCGACTGAAGATCGTTCCCCTCTGAAATCAACAAGAAAGTTAGAAAAAATCGAAGTCAGCAAAATGAAACAAGACGTACCATAAGGGACAGAGTTCGAACCATATTCAAGGACGATCGGAACCTTATCCGCATTCGCCGCCTTCCACACCCGGCTCATCCCCAGCATCACCATCGCCGACTCCGGAAAACGGAAAACCGGGGAATGGACCCGGGATATCTTCGAGAACCATTCCGCCTCCTCGTAGTTGAGGGCGGGAAGGTTCGGAAGCGCCTGGCCATTCTTGAACTTCATGGCGATGGGGATGGCGCGAGCGGATATGAAGAAGAACTATCTTCTCCACGAGCGAAGACTCCGCTCGGTGGTACAAATCTTTAAACCCTTGATACGGGTTGTAAGAGTGTACCACCCCTGGATGCACCTCCAAGTGTAGAAGGTCATCAGACGGTCAACGAGGGGCTCAAGGCCCAGTATCCGGCACACCCACTCAAAGTGCCGGACCTTGGCAATGGCCATGGGGTGCACCTCTGTCAGGTGCACACCGTGCCTCTCCAGAACACGGTACACAAACTTTGTCAACGGAAACCTAAGGTTTCCGTAGACAAAGAATGCAGCATAAACCCCGATCTTGCCACTAGGGGCATCGTACACAGTATGGTGGGGTTCAGGAAACTCAGGCTCGAGAGACTCGAGCATGAACTTCCTGACGATATACTGGTACAGATCGACAGGAAGAGAGCACTGGCATTCGCCAGCAGTCTTCTGGTCATCAGCATCATGAGAAGGCATAGTGGAAGAAAGATGAAAAGAGATTTCAGGGTAATGCTTTACTGAACAGAAAAATTCACCGGAAATTACTTGAGAAGAAGAGATGAAAGTGGAAAGTGTGAATTGCAAATAACCATCTCCCCCTTTATATACTAATCGCAATTAATGCGGTGAATTTAATGCGAAGGAGAGAGAAATCGAAGGTGCAATGAAACTATGACACGTGGCAAAAAGCAGACTGGCAACAGCTGTTGACAGGACGTGTGCCAGTAATTTCGCGGCCACGCGCCCGAAAAATCGCGCCCACGCGCCTGAAAAAGCGTCTGGAATGACCATATAATGTCACGTCACCATAACTTCCTGCACGTCCTGACAGTCAGAAGAAACCGTCGCGCGACGTTTCAGAGGTTTGAACTGTTCCTATCTTTCCACCAACCTTTCGAATTTCAAAATTCAAAATTTAAAAAGAAGCGGGAAAATACCCCCTTACCTTGGCAAACAAGTAACCATAAGACGGATGCGGGTACAGTGTTAAGGCAAAACCCTTCACATACCTAGCACCCGCAGGGAATTGAAGCCAAGAACCTTGGCGAACAAGTAACCATAAGACGGATGCGGGTACAGTGTAAAGGCAAAACCCTTCACATACCTAGCACCCGCAGGGAATTGAAGCCAAGAAAACCTTGGCGAACAAGTAACCATAAGACGGATGCGGGTACAGTGTTAAGGCAAAACCCTTCACATACCTAGCACCCGCAGGGAATTGAAGCCAAGTACCTCGGCAACCAAGTAACTATAAGACAGGTGCGGGTACAGTGTAAAGGCAAAACCCTTCACATACCTAGCACCCGCAGGGAATTGACGCCAGGAATACCTTGGAAGTAAAGTAACCGTAAGACGAGCGCAGGTACAGTGTTAAGGCAAAACCCTTCACATACCTAGCGCTCCGCTGGGAATTGAAACCAAGAAGGATCTTCTGGGCAATGCTTGCGGAAAAGGAAATAACATCCCCGCATAGCGGGAACGTCGAGAACTACGTTGTTTAAAGCTCCAGGATGGAATTGGTGGTTTTAACATAATTGATCACTATGTTCAAAACTACCAAAACCTCATGGAGAATCCACAACTGGGACTCAATGCTCCTGACTTGCGAGGAGGTTACAGACCTACCCGCATCATACCCAAAGACCAAGCAGGAAACTCGGGCATTTCTGCAAGTGACAAGGACTTCCCATGGAAAACCTTACAAAACCCTTTTCAAAACCCCTTTTAAGTCCAAAAGTTCACCTCACTTTATTAAACACGCATGAGAAGAACATTGGACTGGGGGGACTTGAAGAGGTAGGTCCCAGCAGAGCCCAGTTGGACCCGCAAGACTCACCTTAAACAGGGACGTCTGCGCAGAGACCAACTGGATCCGCAGGACCAACCATGCTCAGAGAAGTGACGTCCTTACGCGCAGTATGCAAGCTGGTCCCGCAGGAAATGCCTCCCATGGTGAAGGACTCCGCCTGTTCCCGCAGCCTCGGATACAAGCCATGAGTGAAGGCCACCCGCGCAGCATGGCTACACGCACTAGGCACTTAACTCTCCCCAGTGTCACCTGAAGGAATGAGCAAAGGCGGGAGGGGGAAAACTCCCGCCTAAATGAGCCAGTCCGTATGATGGAGGATCTTTTGTGTGATACCTGACGAGGTACAGACAAAAGATCTGACCAAGAATGCGACAGCTCACTGACAGCAGCATGGCAGACAGCACGCCACAGCACTGTGACCAATAGCCGCCGCCTACCCACCAACTCCTGCCATACCACGTGCCTAGCCTGTTGTTGGCAGAAGAGGAAGAGTGCACGACACGCCTGCTCTGTGTCAGCCGCTACCTATCCACCACTCACAGGCAGGGCACGTGCATAGGTTACAGTTGGTAGCGTGTTGGGCCGGCTAAACCCCTTGGAAACCTACCTTCGGCTATAAATACCCCAAATGGTATGACCATCTCATCTTATCATATCTTATCATATTATCATCATATATACCTGATATCTGCTCTAGCAATCTCTTAATATACTTTTATATTTAAAGAGCAATCTAGTCTGATTCTCACGCCGGAGGGTGGTCACAAGGAGGAACCCCCCCCTTCTCAGTGACGAGCTCACGGTGTCTGTTTTGCAGGTTATCAGAACCATCTTCCAAGGGTCTAACCCCTCGTGGGAAACAGCTCTCCAACCCCTAGGTTACCAGTAATCGGTCGGGGTTCGACTGGTGTTTCTTCAATGGACTATTCAGCTTTCTTCTCCTTCACCTCCTTTCTTGGCACGTTGACTTTAGTCCTTAGCTTCTGCAACACCTTCTCATCAATCATGCTATAAAGCCTCTTACTATGCATTTGCAACCTCTTTCCATGCTCCCTTATCTTATAATCATACTTCACCCAAAATACAGGCACAATCATACCCGCCATCGTCCCTAAAACAAGAATAACGACGACGCACACATCATGATCATGCATGCATATACATCAAACAAAAATTAATTTTAATAATGACTACTTTACTTAGGAATCATGCATTATACATACCTATGAAAGCAAGTGTAAGCAGGTCCGATGAGTTGCCGATGACAGAAAGCAGCCACAAGCCAGCAACCGTCGCAGCGAAAACATACCACTCGCTTTGAGCACCAACTTTAAACACCCACCTAGTTGCGTCTTCTGAGGTTTCGGTTACCCATCTCGCCATTTCGGTAGCGGTGCCCTCGGATATCCCTATTGCCGACATACTTGGTTCCTCTCTGCATGCATCAAAATATAACAAATTAAATTGCGAGTAATATCGAGGAATTTGATGTCACAAGGCCATAACAAAATGTAAGTAACAACTTAAATTGCAAATAGTAACTAACTAGAAAACACGGTGAAAAGACGGGTGGCTTACTTGTAAATAATCCTGTAAATGTTGGCCCATGCGAAAAGAGAGGAGAAAAGGAAGATGGCAATCCAAGATGCGACCGTGATGAAATTGTAGCCGTAGATTTCCATCACCACCCACAGCAACGTTACGGTTGTCAACACTCCCACACTCATTGGCTTGTTCCTCCACATTATTACATCTTTCGCTGAGTAAACCTCATCTGCATGCAAGGGGACAGATTTGTTTTCAAAACCGAACCGATATTATTTGTCCACCCAATTTATCCCGACTAAACCAAACTCAAGAACAGGGCGACTGAATAACTATATTAAAAAAATTAAATGGCACACAAAATTTTAAATACTATGTATATTAAACTAAAAATTTTATCCGTTATTAGTTATGAAAAATATAATATAGATTGATTCTCTCTAATGATTTATAAATGATGTTATTAGAAAGAGTTGCCCGTCTATAGAAATAGAACACATCTTTCTTGTAGGGGAGTCATAAGTAAAAACGATGTTGTAGAAATCGGTAGAGACCAGCGATTAATCTAGATTGAAATTTATATGTAAATTTCATATATATATATATATATATTTATATATATTATATATAGAGAGAGAGAAGGGTTGGAATGAAAACTCACCTGAGGTGTGAAAACTCAAGTAACTTATACTCAACCATATGTTTTTAATTAAAGTTTAAATTTTGTGATCTATACCTAAAATGAATAAAAATATAAATATAATTTGTTTTCTCTGCTGAGAAAGTATATAATAAAAATTAGTAAAACATGTTAAAAAATAGCAAAACAATTTTTTTTAGTTTTCAAAGTTTTGTATTAAACTTTACAAAATATATTTATGTGTGTAATAAAACCAAAAAAAAAAAGAAAAAAACCATGTTACATGTGGTTTAGGGTTTTTCAAAAGTTTTTCCAACTCGAATGGTTTTCGTTCTATACTTCCCTATATATATATATATATATATATATAGGGACACATACCAAATTTTATATACAAACATTTTCAATATGACCTGTTTTGGTTTTGATCAAAAAGCAATTAATCAACCCCTAGTTGGTGGGGTACATCTAACGATTAATCGACGCTTAGGCTGGATTTTTACAACCAAGTGTAAAAATTCTCAAAAGTTCAAATCTTATAATCAACTTTACAAAGAAAAATTTACAAGAAAATAATTTAGAAAACGGTCGGTCACTGGGTTCAATCATCTCGTTGCCCAGAAGGTTTTAGGGCGACCAGCCAGTTATTATAAGTTATTAACACTGGAAAGAAGTACCAAAGACATAAACATGCAAGCCCAACCCAACAAAAATTTTATAAGCAACATAGAAAGGCATAAAGAAACAGGACACATACCTGCAGACGAAGAAGGTTGAGGAACTTGTATTGTCTCGGACATTGTTAATTATCGAAGATTATTGTATCAACAGACTTGTGAGTGTTAGTGTGATGTTTAGGCTGTAAACTTTCAATGCTATATCCGATGTTAAAAGGAACCTAGAATGCACAGGTGTCAAATATGTACACGTGGCGTAAATACAGTTACACGTGGAGGACATGCATGTATGCAAACCAGAATATTTAGTTCTTTGATGAGTTTTATGTTTTGGATTCTTTTATCTTTAGAGTTCGACACGGCGACAAGCGCTAATCGTGCATGGTGTGGATCGAACCAAACGGATAGTTAATACTAAAGATATAAACGCAAAATTCAAAATTTAAAAGTATTTTAGGCTAATCCATTTTAGCAAATATGTTTATTTTATATAGTTACTTTAAAGAGAATATAAAATATCATTGAGAGGACTCGGAGTAGGATATGAAATTTCCGTAAAACCTATTTTTCGGCTTTCAGGTATCACTCCGTGTCTTCTAACTAAGTTTTGTTTACGTTTTTCTTAACACCCTGTCACTTTTGTAAGCCTTGTGTTTTGTAAGATTTGAATAGCACTCAATCTCTTAAAATAAAATGAAAACACCTTACCATTTTAATCTTTCTTAGGAACAGTTCTATTTATGCGACCATCTTATTTAGAAAAACAAAATTTAGTAATTAGGTCATTTATTAATTAGTCTTACAATTACCTTATATTTTTAGTTGAATCACCTTTATATTATTAACATTTTATCACGTCAATTAGTATTTTACTGTTTTAATTGTTAAGTTTTATAAATTACAGTTTATTTCATTGTTTGCCCTTTCTAACGTCATACAAATGATTTTTGGAGTGTTATCGCTTAAAATTGCATATTTTGAATATCTGCGACCACCCTGCCCCTCACTATATAGTTAGGTCTAAAAGTCAGCTTTTTTTAAGTATTTTCATAGACCTTCACTACTGAATATTGGTCTCAAATTCAATTTGTTTTGATAATATAAAAGACTAAAATTTCAGTCTCTACTATCTAATATCTTTCCTCTTTATTTGAGACTGAATATCAGTTGCCCTTGTATTTGCGCCATTTTCAATCTCTAACATATTCTCTTCTCATTAGAGGCCGATATTTTTAAATTAAGGTGTTTAATAAACTTAGGCTCTCTTGTAACACATTATGTTTAGTCTTGATAGATCTTGTTAGTTTGGCTAGCACTTATATTTATCTTTTAGTTTATAAGTGGTCTTTTTTTTTTGAATGGCAAACAAAAGCAAAATATTATTAGGCATAATAGAAAATAGAACAGACAACCAAAATAGCCCAGTAAGTTACTAGACTCAACCTGGATACACCAATATGGACATCAACCCCAACCTTTATACAACAAAACGGACCCAATCCGTCCAAAAAACCGAAAGCCCCTTTGATCTATTACTTACCCAAAGGAAGCTTAGAGTCTTTATGTTATCTACCACCGTACCGACTGTTACCGGCAACCCATCATGCACCATTTCATTTCTAACCTTCCATAAACACCATAACGTAACGCTACAAATCGCATGAAACGCCTTCGCCTTTCTTTTAGAGAACTTGGTATACCTATACATATCAAGAATATCTCGGACGCTAAAAGCAAACATCTGAGGGACATTACACCACATGGATATCGCCTGCCACACAGATTGAGCGAGACCACCCGAGACAAAAATGTGCTCAGTCGTTTCATCCAACAAACCACACGCCAAGCAACCCAAAGACGCTACTGCAATATTTCTTTTAGCCAACAAAGTTAAAACCGGGATCCTATCCATCTCTGCCCTCCAAGCCAAATTCCAACTTTACTGGAGACCCAATTATTCTACTCAATTTTATAATCCACTTGGTTCAAACCTATAACTCTTAACTTGTCTTTAATACTTGAGACCGAAAAAACGCCGGACGTTTCCAAAGCCAATTCCACCTTATCATCACCAGCCCCTAAAACCACATGTTGAAAAAGTTTTAGCATCTCCCTGAACTCCCCAACTTCCTGTAACAAACCTGGATGCCTCCTCCAATCCCATGTACTGCAAATAATGCCATTCACCATTACCAGCCTATTATTCACAAAACATCCTTTATTTCTTTCCAGCCTATTATTCACAAAACATCCTTTGTTTCTTTCCAAGTCGAATAAATGGGGAAACTTTACTCGCAAAATGTCGTCTCCGATCCAATAATCCAGCCAAAATAAAGTCTTATTACCACTCTTTACCACCTTTTTCACCAACAGATCTAAATTCAGTCCCAACATATTGAGTTCTTTTGAATTCCGACTCACCTGCTCCATGGACTCGGAATCGACATCTTCGCGGGGACACTAAGCCAATCTCTAGATGAATGATGTATAGACCAAATTACCCTTCTCCACAATTTATCCCTTTCCCCTTTAAATCTCCACCACCATTTCGCTAATAAAGCCCGGTTCGTATCTTGCAACGACCCCAAACCCAACCCCCCGTGTTCTTTCGGAGCCGTGACTCTTTGCCAAGAAACCCAGTTTATCTTCGACTTCTCTTCTAATCCACCCCAAAAAAACTTTCTTCTCAACTTATCCAACATCCCATCGGGTGCCCGGAAAAGAGAAAAATAGTAAGTCGGGAGGGCATTAAAAACCGACTTAATCACTGTTGCTCTTCCTCCAAACGACAAAATTTTTGCTTTCCATCCCGACAACCTTTTTTTAAACAACTCAACCACCGGGTCCCAAGAACTAATAAGATTCATGTTCGCGCCAATTTGGAGCCCAAGATGCTTAAACGGAAAATCCCCGGCTCGACACCCAAGGCAAGCAGCCACCTGCTGCATTTCAGTCAGTGAAACTCCTACGCCGAACAGCCTGCACTTAGCCAAATTCACCCTAAGACCTGACACCAAAAAGAAATATCTAAGCATTCTCCGTAAATTCAACGCATTTTGTCTCTCCCATTCACCAATAAACACTACATCATCAGCATAAACTAAATGTGATAATAGGGGGCCATTATTGCTACAGTTCAGCCCCCGAAACAGGTCTCTCTCTTTCGCCCGCTTCATAAAACCCGACAACGCCTCCATAGCAATAATGAAAAGAAAAGGTGACAACGGGTCCCCCTGTCTAAGACCCCGAGAACATAGGAACTCCCTAGTAGGAGAGCCATTTACCAGTACCGACGCTCTACCCGCCTTCAGAATTGCCGACACCCAGATCCTCCACCGACTTGGAAAGTTCATTTGACAAAGTACCGATTCAAGAAAATCCCAATTCAGCGAGTCATACGCCTTTTCAATATCCACCTTAAAAATCAAACCCCTTTTTTTAGATTTTCGAAGCCACGCCACCAACTCATTTAAGATTAACAGACCATCTAAAATGCTTCTATTAGAAAGAAAAGCCGATTGGTGCTCCAAGATCAGCTTACCTATTATTACCTTTAGCCTACTTGCCAACACTTTGGAGATAATTTTATTTAAACACCCAATGAGGCTTATCGGGCGGTGATCCCCAAGACACGAGGGATCCTTAACTTTCGGCATAAGCGCAAGAAACGAAGATAAGCAACCACTACTGAACGAGCCAGCATTGTAAAATTCATTAAAAAAAATTTCTATATCACGTTCGAAACAACCCCAAAACCGCTTCAAAAACTTAAAATTGAAACCATCCGGCCCCGGTGAACGGTCCCCAACACAATCCCAAACCTCCCTTTTAATCTCTGCACGGGTGAAAGGTACCACGAGCGATTCCGCTACACCCCCTAGCACAGTCAGAAGGTCTGGACACACAAAGTGCGGCCTAGACGACGCCGGTTCCTTAAATGTCACACCCCGACTAGCACAATGCGGAAGCGTAAAACGGGAATGTAACAGACACCTCTAGTATCAACACATTGTTTATAAAGAAACATTACAAACTAATTTACAATATATTACATTTCTTTGCTCTATCATTGTTTTACAGTCTAGGTGATACAAACAAAACTAGTTCGTTAACTATACATTCTTACTAATAACGCCCTTGCTTCTCTTCACGTAGCATCAACCACACACTTCAGGCAAGTAACAGATCACCCAATCATTCCGATTTAGGTACACCTGAAAAGCAGTTTAAAACGGGTCAACTACTAGAGTTGGTGAGTTACACGAGTTTCAAGAAAACAGTAATGAGTATTCACAAGTCAACACTTGTAATCATGAAATAAGTATGTATGTATGTAAATGATGTATGTGATGTAAATATGCTAAGCTACAGTGAAGCCTGGACTGTTCGTGCTGCGTGCCTCCATTTCCCACGCTCAATCAACCACTGTGGCCCCTTTCCGCCCACAACATGCCCCGGTAGCTATGTCTAACACTACATAGCTGGTTCGTAAAAATTATGGTCAAGTGCAAACGGTTTTGGTGTCTCGGCAAACCGTGCCGGCTCCGTTTGGGTTTGTCAAACCAGTAGTACTATTCACAAGCCACCGGCTCGAAGTTAATCACTGTGATCGTGGGGACTTTCGTGTGTTAGCACTTAGATAATTCACATCATCACATGTTTCAGATAAGTATATAGATATAAGCAAACAAGCTTTTCACCCCAAAAGTTCGTAAAACAGTTTAAATATATGAAACTCACGGTTTAGTAGATATTCAGTACTGTATCAGCTCGTGGTTTGTTCGGTCTGCTATCAGTAGTTCCTATAATCAATATTATAATAATATTAATATTTAATATTATTATAATCTCAATACTAAACTGGGCTGTATAACTAATCTGGGTGTAGCTGGAACGCCAAGAAAGTGGCAATAGGCTTAGGTTGTGATGTTGTTCAATGTCTAATACTTAAAACCGAACTTGGCTCAGACTCCCGTTTTCCCAGCTGGGCCAACTTGCTCGTTTACGCGTTCAGAAAGCAGTTATGGGAAAATAAGCTTGGGTAAATGTATTGGTTAATAACATGATTAAGTTATAAAGAAAGATCACATACTGGGGTCCCGGATTAGCCATGGGGCCCGTTTTCCGTTTATTCAATTTGATTTGAGAAAAAACGCGCACAATCCACCCGGATTGTCCAGGTTTCTCATAGAAAAGTTTATTTTCACTTAATTAGTCCAAACATATGATTTTGATCACTCTTGGTGTTTTGATTTTCCCGCAGGTTCACTAGTCGCGAACTTGCCGGTTGTTATAAAAACTGAATTTGTTTAATATTCATATTAGCATAATTAATTAACCGTTAATCATTAAATTATGAAAATTTAACCACTTATCAATTAAAATATGTAGAATTTTATAAAAATATTTCTGGAATTTATTTACTGATTTATTAATTTATAAAAATTCATTTTATCAGCTATATTTCGCCTGAAAATCGTCCGTTTACCCCAAACAATTTCCAAAAATTCACCAAAATTTCCTGAATACTCAAATCATGTCCAAAACAACCTGTATCAATTCCAGAATGTAAAAGCTCGTGCAATATTCTTTTCGGCCCAAATTCGGCTTGTAAAAATTCACACGAACGCAAATAAACAAAACACCTTTAAACTTCTCCAAATGATCCCAAAATTCATATGTGATCAAAATACATCAAATCTGAGTTTCCAAAAAAATTTCATAATTTTTGAAGTATTTTAGCTATTTTTCCCAACTAAACGTCCCAATTCAGTAATAAATTCGTCAAATATTCTCGGATGGTCAAAAAATTACCAAATTTGAACAGGGACTTATTGATATGGTCCCTGATGTCCCTGAAAAATTTCAAGTCCTAAAAATATGCACATCACAACCTTAACCTAAATAGCCCGTAAGCGAGTGTTTCGGCATTACCTTAGCGGGTTTGGCTCGTTTCCGACCTTTTAATCAAGTTTTCATGTTCTTGTGCTTCTAAGAAAGCTAGGTAAAAGTCCTATATCACAAACCAAGCAATATTTCATCAACATAACAACCCTTAAGTTAGGGTTTCGGCTAGTGCACAAAAACGAACTTTTGAACCGTAAAAACGTCGTTTCAACCCTTTAATCCGTGTTTATGGCCAAAAAACTATCAAAACAGGTTCCTTACCATGTGTATGATCAAAACATTTTTATGGACCATTTTTAGGATTTTTACACGGTTAGGAATGATTTTTTAGTAACCAAGACATGTTTTTATGGTATTAAACAAGTTTAAACAAGTTCAAAAGCTACTTATTTAAGCTCTTACCTTAGGGTTTTGGAAGTTTTCTGGCTGAAACAGAAGTGGTGTCCAGAGTTTTCCAATAAATGATGTTAAAAATGGCTTGAACCTAGTTTAAATGTGAAAGAATAAACAAGGCGGGGGGCGGGGGGGGGGGGGGGGGTGGCGGCTGCGATCGGACCTTCAATGGGCCCCCTTTGGGCCCATTTTGACCCAAGTTTCTTATTTCTCATGCCAAATACGAAAAGCCCAGTCCAAATTTAGTTCGGGTTCGGTTTTTGGCGCGGAAAAACTTATCGGGTGCGTTAAACAACGCGAAAACGAGTGTTTTTCGGCTAGTTTTGTGTAAAATTATAAAAACATACTATATGTTTGTAAAAATCAAAAATATTTCCACGGATCGCTTAAAACATTTCAAATAAGTGTTTGGTAAGTCTTTTCGGCTTAACGGATGATACAATGCTTGGTTTGTAACTATCTTTCGCGTTTAAATCTATAGCGAGTGGTTAAACGAGCATGTTTTCGTTTAACTTGTTTGCTATCAAACTAAGACCATATTTCTAATATTTTAGCTTGTATAGATCGTATATCACTTATAAATGGCCCCCCGAGATATCTAGGTCATAACCCGATCCGTTCGGTTGATCGTTCGTTTGTTACGCAACAGACGTTTATTTGCTTAATCGGTAAATACGTACTGAGGTGTATCTTATTTTTGTTCAAATGTCACATTAAACCTTTCTGCGAAAAAATTAAACACCGTATTTTTAAGAATCTTGGGATTATCTACCCAATTGTAAGTGGTCTTAGTAGTCTAGTTTGTTTTATCTAATTTAATTTAATTTAATATATTTAACTAATATGAACACAAGTAAGAAACAAGGTACCTCATGCTAACAGAGAATAAGTTGTCTTGTAAATGATGTAACAAGCGTGGATATTGTTAAGATTTAGTTGGCATTCGTTAATGAGCCTGGAGAGATGCCGTTATCATTTTTTTAGTAACAAACATGATATCATAAAATTCATAATTTAATAAAAGAGCTTTAATTTTTTTTCGTTTTAAGGGGTGTTTGGGATTCCTTATTTTATCTCCTTATAAATTTTCATTAAGTTAATAAGTTATAACATTATAACTTATGAAATTTTTTCTCTCACAATATAAACAATCCCAAACACTTTATTACTTTTTAAAAAAATAATAAGTTATAAATTGATGAAAATAAGCAATCCATTAGTACTTGTGTATAGTGATGATCATTCAAACCGGTTCCTGGAACCGGAACCGGTGGAACCGAACCGGAACCGAACCGGTTCCTACCCGTTTTTTGTAGGAACCGGACCCTATCCGATTCAACCCGATGATCCGTGACCGGTTCTTGATTTTCTGAGTGGGGGGCGGGTAGGAACGGTTCTTAACCGTTTTTTTTGGCCGTTTTTTGACCGTTGGGGTCAAAAATAGCTGTTTTTTGACCGTTTAGGGTATAGGAACCGGTTTTAGGAACCGGTAAGAACCGGTTCCATAGGTTAGGGGTCCGAGGGTGGGAGAACCGGTTCGGTTCCCTAACCGGTTCGAGCCTGGAACCGGTTTATAAGGGAGTTTTGAATATAGGAAACCGGTTCCGGTTCCTAGTCCCAAACCGTTTTGAACATCTCTACTTGTGTAGTTAACGGTTTAAAACAAATTAAAAGAAGCAAGCGAGGCCGACGGCCCACTTCAATAATTTGTTGGGCCTAAAGACCATTTCCATTGGGATACTTATGTAGAGTTCGGTCGGTCGGATGGTAATGAATAAAAACAAAATGAACTCCTTTGAATGCCCCAATCAATTCGGTGTGCCGACTTTGAGTCGGTTGGAGCACAAACCAACAATACAATTTGCCAATTCAAATTTACATTATTTTTGACACATGTATCAAATGGAGATTATATCTTTTTAATAATATTTGTCAAATAATAAACATAAACCTATTTTATTCAAGAAAATACAATAAAAACACCAAAATTCATTAAAAAAAATTCTCTACTTATAGAGTGGAGAATGTTTTTATTTAAAGTAGGTTTTAAAAAAAACAAAAACTATTTTTAATACAATAAAATTTAATCATAATATATTTTTATTCAACAAAAATATGGTTTGGTTGGGTTGGAAGTGGGAATGAAAATTTGAGTTTGATTGGATTCTATATATGTGGAGGAGAAAGAAATTAATTTTATAATGTAAAATAGGTTGGGTTGGGTTGTGAACGGGAGTACAAAACCGTTTTTTTTACATCCCGAACCGGTTTGGGTTTTGCATGTTTGAAACCGGTTTGATCAAATCGGTTTGGTTTGGAAACTGGTTTAAGCATAGAACTCGAACTGATCCGACGGTTCGGTTTTTAAACCGGTTTAAGACAAAGAAAAACCGGTTGAATTGTGAATTACCAACCGCTATACGAACCGACGGTGTGGTTCGGGTTGGCAAAAAGCGGATTTACAAACTAATCGGTCCGGTTCGGTTTCCGATTAACCGGTTCCGGAACTGTTTTTTTTAAGACCTCTACCTCAAATTATATGCAATTGGCCTTATTGGCTGAGTAAACTTGGACACTTCAATTGGTGCTCATTTCGAGAACATAAGACCACTATGTTCGTACGCAAACAAAATGAATCCAACACAAAACGCATTCGAAATCCAAATAAAATGAATCTCAAATCAAAAGTCTATATTTAATTTAATTGAATAAATGTATCTAGGAAGAATTTACTTTGAAACAACTGTTCCCTGAGATACGTAAGTCGTGATGTTTTATTTCACACTTAAATTAATTTAAAAGGACCTAAATTTAGGGATTTATCAACAGGTAATGTCGCATCAATACTCTTACCCAACCAAAGGGCCACTACAATACAAATCCCATCTACGAGCCTTTTAACTTTGGTTTTTAAGTTAGAGATAGATTGAACCATTTTCAAGTGTGTCTGATATTGTATATTTTTAGAAGGCGACATCTATAAGAATGTTGACGATCACAAAACAACACAAACAATTTATCTAATCGTTAGGTTAGTCACCCACCCATGCATATTTTCTAGAGGTTATATGTTAAATCTTCTTATATGGGCGTATATATAAATTTAACACGAGGGTCACTTTTCTTTTTTATTTTTTTATTAGAAAAAAAAATGCGTGTGGCATTTTTAGCTATTAAGTCATCACTTTTCGTTTTTGAACTTGTAGCACAACTTGTATGTTCTTTGAGTAAAATTTGAGTCGATCCTATTTGTCCATTTGCTCTCTTCATTTAACCACTCATGCCATTTGTAAAGCTATGCCATGTACCAGTGGCAGATTTAGAACTTTTCGTTAGTGGGGGCAAAAACGGGTCATATTACGAGTCAAATCAAACGGGCTGGGTCAACAAATTACATTACATTGATTTATAGCAACAAATTACCACTCCAAGTAAAATGATAGGAGTTTTAAGTAAGGATACAAACAACCAGACCACGATAAATAAATCAAACGCTAGTTTAGTTTGCAAAAAGTCTACATGTGATAAAAATTGCTTAAAATAGATAATTAACTTTCCATTCTTTGAAAACATTTCTAGCTACATTAGTGTTTCTATTTGAATTTATGTGAATATTTTCAATTTTTTGCAATCAATAAAAGTATAAAGGTAACAATAATCTTAAAAAGAAGTTAAGATTTAGTATGGGTCTTTTTAAAGGGTTTCAAAAATACAAAGGAGCACAACTTAGAGATACAAAGGGGGCACAAATTCTTTTATGTATGTAATAATACTAAAATGAGAATGTTGAATGGGGCCTTAACCTCCCTAAGCTAAATGTGCATCCGATCATCAAGCTAACTAGTCACTAGACCATCACCAGTCTTCATTTATTCTTATGTGTTACACGTAAAATTTACTAAATAAGTTATAGGACAACAAAGGTTAACGGTTATTTTAACTTAAACCAAAATGGTAAACAAATATGGACGGAAAGTTTTACATATAAATTATATAATTATCAAGAGGAGCGTATAGTCAACCGTGTGGGCGCTCCTCATTTGGTGTGCATGGTTTCATTCATTCATTCATAAATCATAACCCTCAACAACCTCACATGGTGTGACATTATTAACCCTTTTCTCTTTTCTGTTATGTTAATAATTATTCTTCCAGCCATCACTGCCTTTATTTAAGAAGATGCCACAACTATACTCATTTATGGAGCCCACTCTCTCACATTTGTTTTCTTTTTATTACCTTTCGATTTTTTTAGACTTAATATATATACAATGCACCCTTATTTGACTAAAAATTGTATAAACCAAAAATTTGGCTCCATTTCTTCAAGTATAATAAAACTATTATATGATTTCCAACCTTTTGAAACATTTGCCGATAAAGTATAAATTTAAAACTATGTTTTAGAACGGTTAAAAATACACCATTTAAAAATATATTTTTAAAACTGTCTTGCTTTTACATACATATATGTGTAGGTTCTGTACATGAAAACAATTAAATTACTTGTTTTGTATGATTTTTAAGTTTGTATCAATGTGAAAATAATATAGCAAATACATATTACTTATACTTATGTATGATATATAGAAGTGGGTGACAATACCAATTATAATATTTTACATACTATGTAGACTATAAAGAATATCGAATGTTAAATATGTAATTATTGTACACGTTTAATCTCTCTTATGTATGTAAAAATATACTTTAGTGAAATTATATTATTCGAAACAAAGTATTCCCAAGAACTCCTAGCATACGAATTATTAAGTGAAATATGTATACTTTCTTCTCTCGAAACTAATATGAAACCTTGTATTTGATTTGTCATAATAAAATGTTTGAAGGCATGGATGGTGTCTTTTAACACCAAGCTATGGTATGAAAATCTTCCGGATAAGGGAAAAGAAAGGTGGGCCCCAACTGGAGATGGTGGAAAGAATAGTGACAGGCTGACAGCAATTACGGACATTTTACTTGCAAGAAACATGAGCATCCTTTTGATTGTTTATTTCCTCTAAGGCCCTAAATAATTGGCTATCATTTCTTACCCATAAATAATAGAATACTCCATTCTTATGATTCAAAATATCATGGTTTGCAAAAGTCGTTAGGCGGATCCTAGACGATCAATTGTGAAGTTGGTGTACTCAGAGTACTCGGGCATGGTAAATATAATGAAAATTTATTTTTTAATATTATATCCATGTCAAATATCATTAGTTTACTAATATTTATAACAAAATATGTTAATATTAAATATAAATAAGAGAAATGTATTTTTAAATAATAAATTATTTTAAAAATTGTTAATCATTAATTAAAAAAATATATTTGTTATTTAATATTATAGAAATACGAATTATGCATTATTTTTTAAGGAAAAAAATGTGATTCTGACTGAGGTTGGCCACATTCGGCACAAGTTCACCGACTATTTGATCGATTCTTAGTAACTAAGCGGAGTGATAGAAACTCCTCTCAGCAATATACCTGTAGCGAGTACTCAGAGAGTACTCGACCTTGTAAACATACTTTTACAATATTGCAAAATATGCGTCAAAACTCTATTCTTTTTGGCATTTTTTACTAAGAAACAGGCAAATTTGTGAGATGTACGATTTGTATTGTTTTACAAACCCACAAATATTCTTTATTGTCATTTTAATATACCTACATTTTCTATAGACCTAAGTAGATATATGATCATACTGACACAAGTTAGAGGTGTGAAATAAAAATACTTTGAAACTATTATGATATTTGTCACATGAGAGTCTTAGGGGTTCAATTGGGACCCTCTTGATGTCGGGGGTTCCACATACCCATAAGGCTGAGGGGTGTGGAGCGCGAGAAAGGGCGCGTGAGGCCATCCGCTCGCGCCCCGGGGCGCGAGCACCACACCACCGAGGCGCGAGAGGGGCGCGAGCGCGGATTTTCAGGCGGGCGCAAGAGGGGTAGCGGCTGGGAGAACGCGTGAAGTGGCCTGGGAATGCGTAAATAGAGCCGTTGGGCTCTTTGTTTATTAAAAAAAAAAAATTTCTCTATAAAACCAATATCACATACCACCCAAAACCAATATCACATACCAATATCACATACCACACCCAAAACCCAAAATCACCCCATCTTCCAAACCTTTTTTTAAAAACATGGCTGGAAATTGGTACCCAAACCTAGATTCAGATTACAGTTACGACGATTTATGGTCGGCACCGGACCAACCGATGTTTTATTCGGGGGTCGCAACAATCATCCGGCTTTCAACCATCCAACATACAACCGTCTCCTAACTTTGTTGTTCCGGAGACACAAGAACCAGAAGGTGAAGCCGCGGGACAAAGAAGACGCGTCCACCGGAAAAAACAAGTTGCAACGGACGGGTCGGGTTCGGCTTCGACTGGAAGGACGAAACGGAAAACCACTCCGTGGTCATCGGATGAGAAGGAAGCCCTGTGTCGGGCTTGGATAGTCATTTCTGAGGATCGGCGTTGCCGTAATTGTTTTTAACGTTTTTAAAAATGTTTTTTAATAAAAAAGTTAAATAAAAAAGTTAAATGACTTACAAATTTATTTATGCATTTTGCAGCGGACTACCAAAAGAGCAAGGTCTTTTGGACAAAGGTTAGGGAGACGTTCTATTCGCTCGTTGGGAGTACAGAGCGGAACGCCGATATGATTTCGGGTCGGTGGACCGAAATCAGAAAATTTGTCGGCTTGTTTACTAATCTGTTCAACAGGAACGCCGGTCGTATGAGACCAAGTGGCAGTGACGATTTGACGGTTTATAATTTCACTGTCGAAGAGTGGAAGCAGGAGTGCCTGCGGAGGTATGGGACGGTGAAGACGTGGGACGATGTAAAGGTGTGGGAGAGGTTGAGAAGGTGTTCTAAGTGGGTTGAGCTGGTGGCGCCGGACCTTGATGCGGAAGTAAGGCCGAAACGGACTAAAACTAGTTCGTCTGGAGCGTATAGCACTTCCGCCGGGTCGGATTGCCGGGTTGGATTCGACCTAAACGTTGCGGGGGAGGAAACGTCTTCACCGCCGAGGAGGCGGCCATTGGGAAGGGACGCCAGGGGGAAAAAACCGGCTGAGGGGGAAGCCGTAAACATCGCCGATCTTGTTGAATCCCTCAATAAATTCAACAAAACCATGGAGGTGGTCTCTAATGACAAAAAGGAAAAAAAAAAGAATGAGAGATTTAGACTTCCTTACAAGAGACTTCAGTAACCTAAATCCGGTCGACCAAATGCTGATGGAAAAACAAAAGGAACGTATCGGAAGAGGTTGATCGAAGAAGACCAAGCCGAAGAATAAGAATAATGTTTTTTTTTAGTACTTTAATTTTTTTTTAGATATTAATGTGTTTTTTTTAATTAATGTGTGTTTTTTTAAATAATTTATGAGTTTTTTTAATAATACGTTTTTTTAATACATTTATAAAAAAATAAAAAAAAACCGCTCGCGCCCCCTCTCGCGCCCCTCCACACCAGGGCCTGGGGCGCGAGCACCACAACCAACACCCATCTTATCAAGTTTCTCTCTCTGCCACACGTCACAATATTATTGGCTGGAGCCCCCACTCGCGCCCCCTCTCGCGCCCCCCACACCCCTCAGCCTAACTAATCTGGTTTGGTGCTTGGTTTATAAGTGTTAGCTAATAGTCCATTTCAGTGAGAATTCTATACGTCGAATATTTTTATCACTCTTCTTAGTTAACTTCTTAAGAAAATCATCATTTTTATCAATCACTCATCTTAGCTCTAAGTTCTGCGTTGATTATAAGGAAATTGAAAATACTATACCATATTATTTATAATGTGTTAAAAATTACAAACTAATTACAAAAGAGAGTAGTGCTACATATACACGCCAAACATTTAACATTATCAAAAAATAACCATATGGCAACATTATGTAGTTTCTTATACAAACTCCATAAGAATGAACACGTTAAAAAGTTAAAATATAAGAATTCAGAAAAATATAATTACACCAACACAAAGATGCATAATAGTTGTGTTAGATATTAACAAACCCATGTTAGTCAACTAATTGGTCTTTATCTGAGAGTTCTCTTTACTACCTTAACTTAAAATGGTTAGGTCGCATGTAAAATTATTTTTTTTCAAGACGGTTGAGATTGCCAATAATTAGTTTCCATAAGACACTTGGTAACAGTGTTTTAAAAACCAGTTTAAACCGGCCGGTTCAACCGGTTGAACCGAATTTCGGTGAGCAGCTCGGTATTTTGTACTCGGTATGTTTGAGCAGTTTTATGGAACATCAAACCAGTCAGTTTTTATAGAAAACCAGTTAAAAAGCCCACAAGATTTTTTATGTTTCAAGTCCTTTTTTTTTTGTTTATGCTATTATTTCATGTGATTTTTGTATATTATGATTATATGTAACCAAAACTTCTTATTTATTTATTGTAGGAAATGAAAGCATTTATACTCTTGTTGATGAGGATGACGATGAGAGTGAATTTTATCTTTTAAGCGATCGTGACCTTGACGCATACAACACCCTGATGGCATAAATTTATTGCGAACCTTTATTTAAAAGAATTTTTTTAAAAATCAAGTGTTTTTGTATTGTTTTTTGAATATGGATTAACTTTTAAATGATATTTTATTATGAAATTATTTATTTTTTAGTTTTTTTTTCGAGTTAAAGTTGCATTTATATGAAATTATAAGGTAAACCATATAACCTGGTTGAACCTCCTGGTACACTCCGGTTCAACCGGTTGTACCATTTTTTAGTCCAATTTTGTATGAATAAAATATGGGTTTTTAAAACATTGCTTGGTAGGGTTAATGCTAATTAACTTGGTTAAGATAACTAGAACAACTTTACAAATGAGTGATTATCTAATTACAAAAATGCTAACAACTTACTTTCTCTCTTATCATTTGAGATCGAACTATCTATACTAAACTAATTAAGAACTCATGTATGGAATCGTCCTCTATCTGCTCTCATATTGACATAAACTTAAGCACGCACAAAAGATGAACTCTAACCATATAAAATTTAGAGATTTCAACTAGCTATGAAAGCCGGTAAATTTAAAGCAAAGCAACATTGATGTCCTCCTAAAAGTTAATGCTTTATTCCTTCTTATTATCAACGTTTTCACAAATATATAATTATGATTGGATGATTCGACTAGGGGAAGCTTTACTCCAACAACTTCTTGATTAAACCAAAATTTCATAATATCGTATAAAACTTATGAAATGTGATGTTCATTCACAAAATTTGTTTGTTGGTTTATATGTTCAAAATTAAGTTTTATTCAATGATCGTTATAGGTCTCAACGTAACTCATTTTACCTTTAACTTGAATGCATCTACAACGTTTAATTTGACTTGAAACTTAAAGTACTATTTATCGATTTGCACAACATGTCATGGTAGATTCACGGTGAGACCGTGCATCAACCATCTCTCCAGCCTCACATTTCTTTATTAATGTTGCTTGTATTCGTTTTTCTATGCACGTGATTATTAATTTAAATAAATAAGTTGTAATGTACAATATAAATATACAACTCTCTGTCATTTTGTTAACGCATATTGTGTACATATCATGTATACTAATGCTTTATATGATTTAGAAAAAAAAGAAAGAAAGAAAGATTCAATTAGAGTACAACCTTTCCAGCATTCACAATAGAATCTTTGTTTTTAGACAATGAAAAATTAAAAAAAAAAAAGCAAATGCACACAAGTGTAAAGGATAGAACGTAAAACTCCTCTTGGATCATCTCAACCGTGCAAACGGAGGACTTTCCACAAAATTTGATACATTGTCAATTCAAATTGCAAAATTTTGTGATTTCGTCTATTTTGTGTCTCCATAAGAATCTCCATTCCATCTCTATCTCCAAAATTTAAAGTTTCATGGTTGTAAGTCTAAATATAGAGACACGCTATTTATAATCGCTATAAACATTAACGAGTATCTAAAAAAAATATTAAGAAAATAAGTTTTTATTTGTAAGTGAGATAAATATTTGAGATGGGAGATAAGACATGGCAGGTTAAATAAAAGTAAAAATATATATATATAACGCTTAGTTAAATATACTTAAATACAAAGACAAAATACTTTTATTATATGAATGCTAAATGCATATAACTAGTTGACAAAGTAATATGATACCATAGAGGGTAAAGTAATGGGAAAATCCTAAAAATAATCAATTTTGACCATCATTTTAACTTTATTATGATTTAAAAAAAAAACTCAAAATAGCCACCCTAAAAATTTGGTCCGATGGAATTTTTAATGGATTCGACGGAATTCGTTAAAGAAATCGTCAACCTGTAAAATTTCGTCACGTGTCAACGTATTAATAGATCCAACAAAATTTGTTAAAAATCGTCGCATCCGATGGAATTTTTAATGGATCCAAAGGAAATTTTGATCTCTTACCTCTCAAATTCCGTCGGATCCATTAAAAATTATGTTGGATCCGTCGATTCCTTAAAGAATTTCATCGGATCCGTTAACATGTTAATAATTGGCGAGATTTTACAGGTCAATGATTTTCTGTCGGCAGTTGATGAAATTCCATTGAATCCGACAGAAAAAAATAACTATTTTGGGTATTTTTATAAAACCTTGGCTAAAGTTGGAAAATGATTGACGAAACTCGAAATTAACAATTTTAGGAATTTTCCATAAAAGTAATTATGCATGGGGTACTACTGTACAAACCCAAACATAAGGCCGAGGGGTGTGGAGCGTGAGACAGGGAGCGAGGGGGACTACGCTCAGCGCCCCGGGGCGCGAGCACCACACCACCGGGGCGCGAGAGGGGCGCGAGAGCGGAAAACGAGGCAGGCGCAATGAGGGTAGCGCTCGTGAGGCCGAGATTGGGAAGTGGGATTATAGCCGTTGGGCTTATTATAGCCGTTGGGATTAATAAAAAAAAAAAAATTATTATTTTCACTCTATATATATCACATACATATTCACATATATATTCACCAATACATATCACACCCAAAACCATTCTCACACACCACACCCAAAACCGAAAATCATCATATCTTCGAAACCTTTTTTTAAAAACATGTCTGGAAATTGGTACCCAAACCTAGATTCAGATTACAGTTACGACGATTTATGGACGGCACCGGACCAACCGATGTTTTATTCGGGGGTCGCAACAATCATCCGGCTTTCAACCATCCAACATACAACCGTCTCCTAACTTTGTAGTTCCGGAGACACAAGAACCAGAACCAGAAGGTGAAGCTGCGGGACAAAGAAGACGCGTCCACCGGAAAAAACAAGTTGCAACGGACGGGTCGGGTTCGGCTTCGACTGGAAGGGCGAAACGGAAAATCACTCCGTGGTCATCGGATGAGAAGGAAGCCCTGTGTCGGGCTTGGATAGCCATTTCTGAGGATCGGCGTTGCGGTAATTGTTTTAACGTTTTTAAAAATGATTTTAAAAAAAAGTTAAATAAAAAAGTTAAATGACTTACAAATTTATTTATGTATTTTGCAGCCGACTACCAAAAGAGCAAGGTCTTTTGGACAAAGGTTAGGGAGACGTTCTATTCGCTCGTTGGGAGTACAGAGCGGAACCCCGATATGATTTCGGGTCGGTGGACCGAAATCAGAAAATTTGTCGGCTTGTTTACTAATCTGTTCAACAGGAACGCCGGTCGTATGAGACCGAGTGGCAGTGACGATTTGGCGGTCTATAATTTCACTGTCGAAGAGTGGAAGCAGGAGTGCCTGCGGAGGTATGGGACGGTGAAGACGTGGGACGGTGTAAAGGCGTGGGAGAGGTTGAGAAGGTGTTCCAAGTGGGTTGAGCTGGTGGCGCCGGACCTTGATGCGGAAGTAGGGCCGAAACGGACTAAAACTAGTTCGTCTGGAGCGTACAGCACTTCCGCCGGGTCGGATTGCGGGTTGGATTCGACCTAAACGTTGCGGGGGAGGAAACGTCTTCACCGCCGAGGAGGCGGCCATTGGGAAGGGACGTCAGGGGGAAAAAACCGGCTGAGGGGGAAGCCGTAAACATCAACGATCTTGTTGAATCCCTCAATAAATTCAACAAAACCATGGAGGTGGTCTCTGTTGACAAAAAGGAAAAAAAAAGAATGAGAGATTTGGACTTCCTTGCAAGAGACTTCAGCCACCTAAATCAGGTCGACCAAATGCTGATGGAAAAACAAAAGGAACGTATCCGGAAGAGGTTGATCGAAGAAGACGAAGCCGAAGAATAAGAATAATGTTTTTCTTTAGTACTTTAATTTTTTTTAGATATTAATGTGTTTTTTTAATTAATGTGTGTTTTTTTAAATAATTTATGAGTTTTTTTAGTAATACGTTTTTTTAATACATTTATAAAAAAATAAAAAAATAAACCGCTCGCGCCCCCTCTCGCGCCCCCTCTCGCGCCCCTCCACACCATGCCCCGGGGCGCTATCACCACTACCAACACCCATCTTATCAACTTTCTCTCTCTGCCACACGTCACAATATTATTGGATGGCGCCCCCACTCACGCCCCCTCTCGCGCCCCCCACACCCCTCAGCCTAAAGGGTATATTTAAAAAGATACATAAATCTCTGAACCTTAGTATAATTCTCCTCATAATTACAAGTAGTATATAAAGGAGACACAATAATATTCATGCTTGATTATGAAACCAAATCAATAATTAGTCGAAACCGCGTGAAATCCGCCGAATTTGGAAAGCAGACAGCTCTGTTTTTTAGGGTTTAACCCTAACCCAAACCTTCTTGAAGAAACACTAAGTGGCCCCGACAGATTACGAATAATCTTTGGGTCAAGTAGATGTTTCCCACGAGGGTTAGGTCCGGCAAAGATGGTTATTCTTCTGATGACCTGCAAAACAGACACCGTGAGCTCGTCACTGAGAAGGGGGGATACCTCCTTGTGACCACCCTCCGGCGTGAGAATCAGACTAGATTGCTCTGAATATAAATGTATATTAAGAGAAATAGCTAGAGCAGATAAGATATGTGATGGTATAAGATAGTATATGATAAGATGTGATCAGATAATCATACCGTTCCAAGGTGTTGGAGTATTTATAGCCGAAGGTAGGTTTCCAAGCAGGTACAGCCAGCTGTATAATATTCATTTTCTACCAACTGTGGGCTACGCACGTGCCATGCTGGTGGTTGGTGGGTAGGCAGCGGCTGATAGTGACATGGCGGGCTGTGTACTATTCCTTTTCCACAAACTGCAGGCTATGTACGTGCCACGACAAGAGTTGGTGAGTAGGCAGCGGCTGATAGTGACATTAAGTACTAGAGCGTGATGCTCGTCGTACTGTTGTCAATGAGCTGTCACCCTGTGATTGGTTCATGGGCTGCTTTGGTCAGATCTTGTCTATTTTGTCCATACCTTGGCAGGTATAGTACAAAAGATCCTCCAGAAGCGTACGGACTGGCTCATTTGGGCGGGAGTATTCCCGCCTTGCTCATTCCTTCTTCAGGTGACATTACTGAATTATTGAGAGTTAGTGCCTTGTGCGTGTAGCCTTACTATTAGTGCGGGTAGCCTCCGCTGATGGCTTGTATCCGCAGCTGCGGGAACAGACGAGGTACTTCACCATTGGGAGGCTTTTCCTGCGGGAACAGCTGGCGTATGCGCGTAAGGTCTTCATCTCTCTGAGCATGGTGGGTCCTACGGAACCAGTTGGTCTTTGCGCAGACATCCCTCTTCAAGGTGAGTCTTGCGGGTCCAACTGGGCTCTGCTGGGACCTACCTCTGCACTTCCCCACTAAAGCAAACCCCTGATAATAATATTAACCATATATACTTTACAACTTGTCACTATAATATTATGTGCAGTTGCATCTATTTATACAAGATTATTCACACTTCTTCTTACATTTGATCATCAATCAATCCTCTCTTGATTTTATCTTGGTATGTACCCATTTCAACATTTTCTTGAAATGTAGTTCTTTTTTCAAGAATTGTATGATCTAGGGTTTTTATTTTCTTTTTTTGTTGAAGAACACTCTGTTTTTGTTAACTTTTGTGTTTTTATATTCAAGATTGATGATACCCACATTGTAAAAACCGATTTAATGAATAAAGTTTGGATTTTTACAAAAGATTTAAGCTGTTCTTGGAATGTGGTTATTTTTCAAGAATTGTATAATCTAGTTTTTTTTTTTTTTGAAGAATACTCTGTTCTTTGTTAGCATTTTGTGTTTTTATATTCAAGATTGATAATGCCCACATTGCAAAAACTGATTTAATGAATAAAGTTTGGATTTTTACAAGGATTTAAGCTGCTCTTCGAATGTAGTTATTTTTCAAGAATTGCGGTGCGCACATATAATGTATATATGTGTGAACCCTTGGGTGGGCAAAAGTAAAATTGCACTAATTTTGACGTTATTTTACTAATCACGTGAAAATAACGTTAAAAGTGGCGGAAGGTTAATCAGGCATCATGTGGTGGCGTTGATAGCCGAAAGACAAGGGCACATGCACCAATCAGCCGGTGTCCTGATGATTGAGTGTTATGTGTCTTATGTCCAAGGCTTGATTCAAAACTACTATCGAGCCGGGGGTCTCACCGGAAGCAGCCTCTCTATCCCTATGGGATAGAGGTAAGGCTCTACATCTTACCCTCCTCAGACCCTACCATAGCATTGCTATTGGTGGGATATACTGAGTACGATGATGATGATGATTTCAAGAATTGTATAATCTAGTTTTTTTTTTTTATTAGTGAAGAGTACTCTGTTTATGTTAGTATTTTGTGTTTTTATATTCAAGAGATGATACCCACATTGCAAAAACTTATTTAATGAATAAAGTTAGGACTCTTACAAGGATTTAAGCTGTTCTTGGAATGTGGTTATTTTTCAAGAATTGTATAATGTAGGTTTTTTTGTTTTTTTTTTTGGAAGAACACTCTGTTTTTGTTAACATTTTGTGTTTTTATATTCAAGATTGATGATACCCACATTGCAAAATCAGATATAATTAATAAAGTTTGGGTTTTTACAGGAATTTAAGTTGAATTTGGTGAAATGGAGAGGAAAATTTTGCCAATTTTGGTGATCTTTATTTTGGGTATATTGAGTTTTTCTGTGGTGAAAGCAGAGGACCCTTATAAGTATTTTACCTGGACTGTTACCTATGGAACTGCTTCTCCTCTTGGTGTCCCTCAACAGGTTCTTGATTTTTTAACCATTTATTATTTTAAATTTCTAATTTTTGGTTTAGTGAAATTATGTTGGTCTTGTTAATTAATGTTGGGCTTTATTCAGGTAATCTTGATCAATGGACAATTTCCTGGTCCTACCCTTGATGTTGTCACAAATGACAATATTATCCTCAGCCTGTTCAATAAACTCGACCAACCGTTCCTCTTGACCTGGTTCGTCTTTCTATCGATTTAACTCTAGTTAGGGACGAGATCAAGAGAAAACTTATTCCTCGTGAGAAAAGCAAAAAATTCCATACTGCGTGTATGCAAGATATCATACTACACATATAATATTAGTAGTGCATATATGTAGTATGATATGCTGCATATATGTGTTATTTATACCGCAAGATACTGTATATATGTAGTATGGAGATTTTTTGTTGTTTTCTCACGAAGAGCGATTTCTCATGATCCCTTTCAACTCTAGTTGCGGACTCGAGTATTATAACAACTTACTCGATTTAAATGTGTTTTAGGAACGGGATTAAACAAAGAAAGAATTCATGGCAAGATGGGGTTTTGGGTACAAACTGCCCAATTCCTCCAAACTCTAATTTTACATACAAATTTCAACCAAAGGATCAAATTGGAGGTTACACATATTTTCCATCAACTGCAATGCATAAAGCTGCTGGTGGCTTTGGAGCGATTAATGTGTATGCACGACCGCGTATCCCTGTCCCGTATGCGATTCCAGCTGGTGATTTTAATTTACTTATTGGTGACTGGTACAAGTCTAACCATAAGGTGAGAATCATATAAAAAGTCAAAGTCAAACATTGGACTCTTAAAAGTTCAAATATTATGTACATTCTTTTGGATGCTTAACTCAAAGTTTAGTAAATGATTTTGTTTTGCTATATGCTACTGTATTAAAGGATACCTTTTTGTTTAACCTTAGTAAATCTTGTTAATTTTGCAATTAAAACCTAGCACTTTTGACTCTTAAAAGTCAAACATGATTTAGTAAATCTTGTTTTCATTTTCAATGACAAGACACCTTTTACGGTTTCAGGGCTTGCAGCAATATCTCGATTCAGGAAGATCGCTTACTTTCCCAGACGGTCTTCTTGTAAACGGGCAAGGAGGAACCACATTTAGTGGTGATCAAGGTAATTCTCAGCCTTTAATGTTTGCAGCCTGTGTTTGACTTTGAAAGTCAAAGATAGTTATTCTGTTGTAACATTGCTATTTTTTGGAATTTTTTCAGGTAAAACATACATGTTCAGAATATCAAATGTGGGCTTGTCAACATCATTCAACTTTAGGATTCAGGGACACAAAATGAAACTCGTCGAGGTTGAAGGGTCGAACGTGGTTCAAAACATATACGATTCATTTGATGTGCATGTTGGTCAATCAGCCTCGGTCCTGGTTACATTGGATCAACCTGCAAAAGATTACTACATCGTTGCATCTACACGATTTACACGAAAAATACTTACTTCGGTTTCAGTGTTACATTATACGAATTCCCATACACCGGTCTCTGGTCCAATCCCTGCGGGCCCGACCTACCAAGTTCACTGGTCTATGCAACAAGCTAGAACATTAAGGTATAAACTTACTTGCATATGCTTTAGCTTGAAATATATCTTATTTGAAAACAAATCGTTGATGTTTCAGCTTTGAACCGGACCGACTGAACCAAAAACTGCTTTTGAGAAAACTATTTCAGCTTTGAACTTGGCTCGTTTCTTAATTATTTATTTATAACCATAATTTTATGCATATAATGTAGGAAAATTGGAAATAAGTAATCCCATCTTTTGTGTATTGGCCGATAATAATCCCACCTTTAAAAATCACTAGCAATGGTCCCACCTTTTAACTATTTTTGCCTCACTGGTCCTCCGTTAAAAAAATACTTAACGTCGTTATATTTTTTCCCCAGTTTCAAACTGATGCTTTAGGGCTTTTGATCGGAAGAACGATACGAGTCGACTGATGTAAAATTTATTTCGAAACGGTGATTCAAATGGCTTGATTTTTGTTAATTGGATATTCAAGCACCCGAATTGAAACATTGTTTCGTCGTTTGGATCACCATTTCAAGATAAGTTTTATATCGGTCGAATCGTATCGTTCTTCCGATCAAAAGCCCTAAAACATCAGTTTGAAACTAGGGAAAAAACATAACGAAGTTAAGTATTTTTAACGAAGGACCAATGAGACAAAAATAGTTAAAAGGTGGGACCATTGCTAGTGACTTTTAAAGGTAGGATTATTATCGGCCAATACACAAAAGGTGGGATTATTTATTTCCAATTTTCCTATAATGTAATACATATCACTTAGATATTGCTGCAACTCTGCAAGCACTGAAGTCGTCGTGTAAGGCGTTTTTATCATTATTATATTTGTACAAACAATATACCTTTTTAGGCTTGCTAGCTTAGTCAATTTTGGTATAAGAGCTCAGACTCGGCTCGTTTACACCCTAGGTTTGATATAAGGGTTACATGAGCTTGTTGTCTTGTTATCTAATTCTTATTTTTAATATTTTCAGATGGAACTTGACCTCAAATGCAGCCAGACCAAACCCACAAGGCTCATTCCACTACGGAACCATCACGCCAACAAGGACGATAGTGTTGACCAACTCCGCATTCTTAATCAATGAGAGGAAAAGGTACGCTGTGAACAGCGTTTCATATATCAATGCAGACACCCCATTGAAGCTAGCCGATTACTTTAACATCCCCGGTGTTTATTCCACAAATGCCATTCAAGCCTTCCCGAACAACGGGGCACCACTTTTGGCCACATCCGTCATGCCTGCCTCACTTCACGACTTCCTTGAAATCGTTTTCCAAAACAACGAGAACACCGTTCAGTCATGGCATCTTGACGGCTACGACTTCTGGCCAGTCGGGTACGTTTATATATTTAGATACATGTTATATGTTTATGTCACTACATAAAATATATACCGAGTGATGCAAATTATATATTAACAAGTACATGATCCCGTGCCTTGCAATGGGAACATTGATACACATTAGTCAGTGTGTTGCAATAAGGACGTTGATAAAACATAAAGTTAATAAAGTTTGTCCACGCGTTATAATGGCTCGATTTTAATAATTTTTTTACATCGAAATGTATGTAAAAATATGACTGCCTTTGTAAAAAAACTAAAATGCCATGGAGAAAACAAAAATATATTATATTTGACACGCATATTTTGGTCATGCATTGCATGAGCTCGGTACCGAATCAAATTTATATCAAAGCATACATAAAAACATTGTCGTTAAATTCAGAGTAACATTAAGCTGCGAAAAAAATTTTAAAATATATAATATTTGACTTATATCGGTTTTAAACAGAACTTATGTTGAAACGTAAATAAAAATAAGCGTTCCTGATCGTATATTTGAAAATTAAGAAAACATGAGTAAAATATGTTAAACTCAAAAGTTAGTTATAGAAATAAAAAAAGTAAATGAGGTGTCAATAAGTAAGTGGTTAATATATTTACTATTTTACTGACTTTATGTGAGTTAACTATTTTTTGTTTTTTAATGTATATATAATGTAGGTATGGATCGGGACAATGGTCACAAGCAAGTAGAAAGAGTTACAACTTGGTTGATGCTCTCACAAGACACACGGTGCAGGTGTACCCGAACTCGTGGACTGTGATCTACGTGTCGTTGGACAACCAGGGTATGTGGAATTTAAGGTCGGCGACGTGGGGAACGACAGTACCTCGGCCAGCAGTTCTACCTTCGGGTTTATAATCCGGTTAAAAGTCTTGCGAACGAGTATGATATCCCAACGAATGCACTTCTTTGCGGTAGAGCAGTGGGACGACACTCTTAAACCATCTAAATTAAGTTAAGTTGTATGTCTGTATACGAAAGATTAGAACTTGTTTTCTCAAGCATAATAATTATTCTTTGTATTTTGAACGTTATATGTTATGTTATATAATATAGAGATATATAAAAGATCATGTAAGCTCGAAAGAGGGTTATCAATCCTTGTTAGAGTATATATGCTAAATTTTAAATGTGTGTATTAGCACCCAAGAAATTGCACGGACCGATACTAAAGATGAAATCCAATAGATGACCAGTTTGGACGGTTTCAAACCGAACTGTGAACGCCCTTAATCAAACTACTAAGAGCATTCACATTCAGTCCATCAAAATATGTGAGTGGAGTTTTTATAATGTAGGGACTGGCTTAGGGTGTTGAAAGTGGCTGTGAATGAAGGAAAGATAAATGGTAATGATAAAAATATAAAAAATATTATTTAATTCTTAAAAGACAGAAGATATAGTAATTTTTAGTGTAATGTTGGATTTGAAGATATGAAAAAAGACGGGAATGCTCTAAGTTTCATTTTAGTTGTTCCTTTTGTATGCAACTATATTAAAATCAAGCAATGGTGTCATTTTAAGTTTCTTTAAATCATGATGTTTTCGAAAGAGAAAAAAACTACTATACCACAGGGCATTTTCTAAGACGGGTACACCTTATATTCAAAATCACTTACATAAAAAAGCAATTTCATGGATCAAATCCTAATTTCATCAAGATTAACAAAAGAAGCATCCCATCAAACACTTCGTGTTGTGTCTATGTGCTGCATTGACCTTAGAACATAAAATTTATTTACCTAGATGTCGTGCTACTTTATCCTAACTATTATAAACTGTGCTAATTCATCTTAAAACACATATTATAAAAATGAACTATTTACTTAACCTATTAAAGCAAACTTATTGAACACATGACATCAAACTAGCATATCCACGTATAATTTCGTCTAGATAATTGCTATAATTATTTAATTCACCTAATAAACAATTTTTTTAATTAAAAAACTCATCATCCCACATCTAGGAGGTTCTAGAGATAAATCAGAAGTGCAAACTAACATTATAAGATGGAATGGAATGGAGTGGAATGGAATGGTATCAAGTAGAATAGGCGGCTCAAGAGATATTGTGCGTACCCCACTCAATATTAAAAAAATTCTAAAGTTTTACTTTTTAAACTATTTTCAGTCTAACCGGTTTTTTCGCCAATTCAATATCGGTTCTTTTGGTTTATAAGTAACCAGACGGTTTTTGCCCTCCGGTGAACAGGCTAGACCGATTGTTCCAGTCTGATCTTCAAAAATTTTCTTTTAAAAGCACTCTCATTCCTTCTCCTATCTTCGAATTCAAAATTATACTAACAATAGGGGGGCTATAAATTTGGGGGAATAAGTGACATGTGACGCCTAGTTATCAAAGGGGGAATTTTTGTTTTAAAGGTTTTGTTGCCACGTCATCTTTTTTTATTTTCTTTTTATAATTAAATTAAATAAATAAAAATCATTAAATTAAATAAAAAAAAGAACATTAAAATTAAAAAAATAATTACCAAAAAATATATATAACAAAAAAAACCCATAAAATTAAAAACTAATTTCCTAGGTTGTAAAATTCCGCGCATATTGTTGTACTTATCGTTCTTCCAATATTGCGGCATCCTCATTAAACCCGTTTGATATGAGGAACTCGTAGCCTCATCCCATTTTCCGCAATTCAAATAAAGCGGCAAGTCGTTCGTTGGTTTGGTTGGTATGTTGGAAGGTAGCTGTACGTTTCACGTTATGGGTTTCGAAACGATCGAACATATAGTTTAGTCGGTTGAGTTCTTCGTGGGCCCCCACATCGACTTGTGACGATGACGAACCCTCCACATTATTCTCATTTTTTTTCTTCCTCTCCCGAGGGGTCAAGCCAACTCTTGTATGTCGTCGTCGTCTAAATTAACCGCATCATCCTCGTCTTCGTCAACGAGGTTACAGTCGACCATCGGAAGGTGTTCCGGGTGTGCTCGAATTTGTCGAAGACGAGGTCTTCGACATTTTTGTAGCCTGGGATGATGCGTCGGGCCGTCGAGCGACCGGAACGATGGGTGCCCCTTTCCATTTCAGGCAAACCCGAAGTTTCTCCCAAGAAGTTAAATGCTTAAACGCCTTCCAATGTTGCCTTTCCGATTGCCCTTGAGTTCGAAAGTCGGTTAACGCTCGAGATTGGACGTTGGGGTCGTTTTCCCCACTACGCCAACAGGGTTCTTTTAATTTGTTGTATATCCTAACATATTTTTGGCATTCTTGGTTTATGCCCTTCCAAAGCGCTTGAACCGCTTCTTTACCCCGGTATTCTTCCGGTTTGCCTGTTAACCCTTTTTTCCAAAATATTTCAGAGGCTTGAAAGTTTGCTACAATTAAAATTATTTTCACACTTAATATTAATTTTAAATAAACATTAAATAAAGTTAAATAAATACTTAATATTAATAACTTACAAACGTCGGGATCCTCCGAAATGACGATCTAAGCTTTTGTGAGAGCCAGTTCCTTGTAACATCTCGGATTTTTTCGTACTCGTATTCATTTATGTTTAAACCGATTCGGGAACGTTATTAGGACGTTTATTACTAATAAATCATGCATATATGAGTATTCATGGACGTATTTTCATTTCATACCATTTATGATATTCAAACTTGCCATTTCTTAACTAAAAACTCTTAAAATATCAAAAATTAATACTTTAACAAGTACGGGGACCAAAAGTGCGAAAGTGGAACACACCACCCCCTGACCACGCCACGTCGTGCGGCCAAGGAGGGAAGGGTAGTCGCGTGGTGCGGCCATGGACCTGCACAACATCTTTTTGTTATTTTGTTTCCTAGTTCGTTTTTAGTGCTAAATCGGTTATTTTTGGACCAAATCACTTGTTTTAAGCCCCAAGAAAACTAATCTAGACTAGGTACATGACCACATTCAATAACCTCTTCATCAAGAACGAATTTTGATGATTTTCTAGTTTATTTAGTCATTAAAACAATATTCAGTTACTTAATCGAGCATATTAACTAAAATTGACTCATGCTTGCCTAATATATATAAACAAGGCATAAATCATCTGCCACATTCTTCCCTAAACCCTAAAAATTGTTCTCTCAGCCGTCACCCACCTTACACCCTCAAGTTCTTCTCTGTTTTTGTTATATTACTCGAAGATACAAGCTTTGGTGATTGACTTTGCCATAATATCAACCTTTGACTTCACTTTTCTATTGATTCATACACATTCCGGGTAAGTTGTTTACTGTAAATCATCTATTATTGTTCCTTACTCAATAACGCTCAATCAATTTATGATATTTAGGGGTATTGACGGGTCAATTTGACTCAAACCCGTTTAAGGGCATATCGATTAACAACTTTGACCGATCAATTTCTCATACTTCTGGTCAGAACCAACTTTTGGTCCGGAAGACATTTATTTTTGTTTCGAGATTTTAAGGCTACTGACCAAAACCCGACTTGCGACTCGCTGTTCAGATTCTAGTAAGTACCAGTTCGCTTAAACGTTAATTATCTCATAGCCGCAGTTCTAGACATCCGTTTGGATCGATTCTAGCGGCTATGTTCTCGGTTTTAATCATATTTTATTATCTCTAAGTTTCAGGTCTGTTCAGTATATCTCAATCAGCACGTTAAAGGACGGTTCGTTCTTTTAATCGTGTTTGTATTCTTATTTATCGCACACTCGCCTAAGCAATAAGGTGATTTTGTATGATTAATCCACATGTTTTGAACCAAACTAGATCTAACTGAATCGCTATTATTATAATTATGTAATTAGGGTATAATTGTGGATATTCGAGAAGAAAATTTATCATGTGATACAGCCTCTCTTCTCAAAGCTTGGTGGCTACCGCATTTCAAGTGGACTTGCCCTACAGTGAGTTATAGCTTCATATTAATCTTCTTTCGCCCATTTATTACTTTTTTTATTCTTAAAATTTTGAGACACCATGGGATGGTGTGGTTGAGCTAGACTTTGAAAATCAAAGCTACAAGACCAAATCATCAAAGTTGAGCTAGACTTTGAAAGATTTTGATTAATTTGCAAATTGTGAATGAAGGATCGCATCTTGAAAATAAACCAGCAGGGGCATATTTGGAATGTTTGGCTATTTATGATTGAAGTTTACAAATTGATTACATATTGTAATTAGAGTTTTTTTAAACTGATTTGGTAGTACAACGCTGCTGATTAAAAAGGTAAAAAAAACTTCAAATATTGTGAAAATAGATTTGGAAGCTCGAGAGATACTTCTTCGTTTTTAAACAAAGAAATGAGTTAATTATATTCCAAGACATGTTGAGAAATTAGTTGCTGATGAGGCTTGTGTCACTAGTAACCGCATCAAGTTTCCACTCCTCGCAATTATCATCGTATTCACTTCTTGTGAAGGCTAGATGGAACTCCTTAGTAGCCTTCAATTTGTTAACAGCAAATCTCAATATATTTGTGATGTATGGACGATCTCCCTGAATATAAGATTTTATGTTTATTAAAACCGAAACAGCAATATGCAATTGCATTTATTATTCAGACTGTGCAATCATCGGTAATTTCAGTTTATGTTGTCAACAACGATGATCGAGTGTAATAACAAACAAACAAACAGTTAACCTGCAAAAGTCATCACCTCCAAATTTAATTTAACTGTTGGGCTGGCCTTTTTAGTTTACTGGGCTTTTTTAAAAAACACTATGTTGGGCTTAATTTTTTATGTTTGTGGGATTTACACAGTTGTAATTACGTTAATGTTCGGTTCCGTTAATAGAAAGCACAAAAAATTTATTAATGTTTGGTTCGGTTCAGTTAACCGAATGCATAAGGAAAAAGAAAATATTACTCTAGCGGGCGTGTTGCTCCGCTCCCTCTCTCCTAAAGTGACCTCGCGTAACATGAATGTATCATATATTTGTTCATCACACTTTGGATCATTCATGTAGCCTTGAGCATACTCAATGGTTGACCCAAATGTTTTTCCGAGTTTAGTAGGGGAGCACCTTTTTTATACCTCCCATTAATTTGACCTGTTTCAGAAAATATATAATAAATAATTTAATAAGTAAACCATAAACTCCAAAGTGTAGCCCAAATTTTTAATACTAAAAATGGACTAGTACATGGATGTTTTTTCCCAATTTAAGCTTTTGAAAACAAGATATGGAAACTTCAAACTTGTGTCATACATCAAGAGCTTTTTCTTCGAGTCCGTGTAAAGATTTGTAGCTTCCTATCGTTGTACCTATTGTTCTGACTATTTATTTCTTCGTACCTTCAAATTACATATTTATCAAATTTTCACTTATAAAAGGAATAATTGCATATTCCTCCCTCTAAACCATCCTTCAATCATGCGTAGTCATGGCGTCTTGGGGCCGAAACGTCAAGGAACACAGCCCCAGTCTTGTTCGGTGGCGTTTTGGGGCCAAATATTTTCTACACAACGTTGAACAACTGCACCATTCTAAAAAAATAGCCGTTAACTAACCTCAAATGGTGAGCAACGGTGGTGGTTGACAACGTGGTGAGGCAGTAGTGGTGGTTGATTCCGACGATGGTGAGGCATGGTGGGGGTGTGAAATTTAAAACGCCGGCCATGGTTTTCTAGCGAGTGATTGGGATTGTGCACTCTAAGTGTTCGATGAAATGCTACAATGAAAAACTAAAAACTAGTAGGAGGTTTTAGGATTGAATGATTTTTGTGTTAGGGTTTTGAACCTTGGGATGATATAAAATGAAAGAGATAGAGAGATTGTTGTGTGGGTGTATATAAAATGATTTGCGTGTTAGGGTTTTAAACCTTGGGGTGATATAGAATGAGAGAGAGAGAGAGAGAGATATTGTTGCGTGTGTGTCTATAAAAGGATTTGTGTGTTAGGGCTTTGAACCTTGGGATGATATAGAATGAGAGAGAGAGAGAGATTGTTGTGTGGGTGTATATAAAAGGTAGAAAAGAAATTTAAAAAATAATAATTGAGTAATGATTGCTTGAAAATTTTGAGGAAAATTTTGATTACACAACTTAAAAAAGAAAAAAAAAACTCTACAATGCTGAGTTGACATTACGTGACATAAAACGCCCACGGGCGGAGAGTTTGACCACGTATGGGCTTGAATGCATGTATACCTATACAAAAATTTTAATTGCAAATTTCCTTATGTTAATTAAAATTTTACATATGACAAGAATGCCCTTAGGATGTCCCTAATAAGTAAAAAATACCGTATGTGTAATTCGCTCTCCTTCCACGACAAGCTACCATCGGAATTATGTTATTTTCTTCCATCGCTTACTAGGTTTGACTCCACATATATAGATATTGTTTGTTGTGCTTGATTATAATAAGTTGTCTTAGTTTGAAATTGTTCTTCAAATCTCCATTGTTGTTTGGATTAGAAATCTAATTTCTGTTTTTACTAGTATTTTCGTTTTGTTGTTTGTGAGTTGGGATCGGACGCATATTCATGTATCGATTTTGAAGTTTTAACATGTCTAATTTTGAGTTCACTTTCCAACTAAAATTGGTGAATATGTAATAAATAGTTACTGAATTACATCTTAAACAAATTCACTTTGTTCAAGTGAATTTCAAATACTAAACAAAAAACCTTACCGAATCACTCTGTAGCTTTTGAAACAAATTCACTCGTGCTCTTTTTAAGCTAGCTTTTTGTATCTTAAAAACCAAATTCTTTACAAAGACGAAAGAAAATTATGAAAAAACACAAAAAAGATGTATAAAAAACTTAAAACGCAAATGAGAAAAAAAAACTCTTTTGTGAAATTAAAAACTCTTTCGGGTGGGCAGGAGGGTAACACGCCTGTGTGGATCTTACAGGAGTGTCTCCTCTTGTTGGGCTCAGGGACCGTGGGTTTGTTGTGAGTCAGGCTGCGTTGAAGGCTGAATCGGGCAAAGTTGTTAAACACGAGAAAACTTGTTTAGATAATCAACATATCTTTCTACCATTTGCCTTTGATACATTTGGTTTTCTGGCTCCAGAGGCTGTGAAATTTTTTAGTAGGGTTCAGCGCGTCGTACACGGAACCTCTTCAGCTTCTAGGTCCCAAAGCTTCGTTTTTAGCAGGATTGACTTTGCTGTTCAAAAGGGGGTTGCGGCGCAACTTGTTGCCCGTTTGTCTGCCACTTTATTGTAATCGTTTTATAGTAAATTATATAAAACTTCGGTTGTGAAAATGAAACTAGTTAACATTCAAGGGTAAAACAGTCATTGTATAATTTAATTTTAATAAAATAAATTAAAATAGATAAATTTGCTATTAAAATCATTAAGGGATACTTGCAATTTTAACTTTGGGTTTGATAAATAATATATATGGATAAATATTAAATGTTGGGGTCACAACTCTTTTTAAGAAACCCACTATTTTAGTATTTATGATTTTAGTTTCATCATTGAAACAAGCATGTTAGTGATGGTATGTTGGCCGTAGTGTGTTATGTTAACTTTCTTGTGGTTAAGTTGCTAAGTTGCGAGGGTTTGAACCTTTGGTTGTTCATATGCACTATTTTTGTTTTAACCTATTTATTGTTTTATTTTTGATGGGCTATGACAAGTTTTTGAAAGTACTTTCAATTTAAATTCTTTTTCAAAGGTTTAATTTAGGTATAATACTTTGAGGAAATTGAGTTTCATATTTAGTTTCGGTATCGTAACGAATATAAAGGACGCTAACTAAATGCAACGCCTCGTCGCCGTAGCACCCGTGTTATTGTTTATTTAGTTTCGGTACCTTAGCAAACCTAGCAAATAACGAAATTATTTTTTATGTTTACTTCGGTACAATAACGAACCTAATCGTTACCAATCGAATGTATGTCGACTCGCCGCTGCAACACCCATATTTGTTTTTTGTTTTTTTAAATATGTCAATTTTTGGAAATTATTTTTTGGGTTTAACTACAGTGTTGTCGCGAACCTATAGATACCGACTAGATTTTTATCACAAAGCCTGTAATTTGCCAACCAAATAAACGTCGTTTTATTTATATTATTTTTGTATCATAACTATGCGTTCACTAATTTATTTTTCTATTAGATACCGACTGTATATGTGTTACTTTCATCATAAGTTGTATGTGTGCTGACACTGTTTTGAGCATTCACATATAGTTTTTTTGATTTATTATAGGTGTCGTAACGAACTTAACCGATACCGACCGAATTTGCGTCAAGTCGCCGGCACAACGCGGCAGGTTTCAAACCTAGTATGTATTTAATAATTGCTTATAAAGAGAAAGACATACTTTCTTTAATAGGGAACAACCGGTAGCTTATACTTTTGTTCCAGTTATGCCCTCAAGTGCTTTTTTTTTTTTTGAAAATTGACTTTCATTAAAAACAAACACAACCAACGACTATCATCAAGACGGAGAAAGACGCTGAAATCCAAAAACCAAAAACAACAATCACGTTATATCAAATAAACACAAGTATATATAAAATGTTTATGGCTATGTTGAACACGCCATGTCTAATAATGAAGTCCTGGCCCCATCTTGATGCTTTAATTAATGATACTGTATCTTAATTTTTTGATTTAAAAATTTTGTGTTTCTATGTTTTTAGTTGTTGAATTATTTATTATTTTAGCTATCCTCTAATTTATTATTACTATCACACCATATTAAAATTAACCTTTTGTGTTTGTGGTTGGACCAGAAACATTATTGTTATCGTTTCATCATGTCTAAATAATGGTGAAACATCTAAAAGACTGGCCAACGAGACTTTCAATAACTTTGGGATCTACCAATTTGCTAAAATTTATCACAGAAAGGTGTCAATTTGCTCGGTAGACGAGTTAGGATAAAGGAAAACTATCAAACTAAGTACGAAGATGAAAGAGGATGAAGTTGGGGAAAAAGGAGAGAGAATATGAGGGGTAGCCATCATTAGGCCATGTTGTACCACGAAAGGAAGGACGAAGAATCAAATTACCATAAAGCTAAATAGAGGTTTATAATAAAGGAGGTCCAAAAATAGACAAGTAAAACAACCATGATCAAATGCCCCCCCCCCCCCTCCAAATCGTGTTACAAGAATCTTCTGGATAACGACGTGGAATGGTCCCCCCCCCCCCCCAAGAATAAACTTTATAACCTAACACCAAAAATATGTTTACTCTCTAATATTTATCACACCATCTTTATCTTAGTTATACATGTTCGATAGAGCTCGCATTGTCCCCAATTATAGAGGGTTGATATTTTCTTTAACAAACGACAACTTAAAACTACATCGATGAAAGTAAATTAGTAAAGTAGGCGAACCACAGGAAAACTGAACAAACTTTAACACATAGTAGAATCAAGTCTTGAATAAATTTGGATTGGTTATGGTAATTATAAAGTTTCTCATACAGATATGCCGATTTGCTCTTTATTGTAGCTTCTGAAAGACAATTTCTTTTGTGAATGTACTAAAGCAATTAAACTTAAACCTCTAGCACATCAAGTATAACAATTCGGCAGTATATGTAATCAAATCCAAAAAATGTATGGTGTCCAAAACATATCAAATGACATCCTTTCATTCTTATTATTGGGAACTTATGACACATACGTTGTAAATTCTATAAGAGTGTTAGATCTACTGATTTATTACTACATATCATACTCAATATTTATACAAAGGCATTGTCATAAAGAACCCTAAGCTATCTCCTAAAGGAAAATAAAAATCACGTCGTAAGATTCCTATATTTTCTGCTTATGTCTCCGCCGTATAGCTCAGTTGGTTAAGAGAGCGTAAGACTTGAAACAATATTTTCCGCTTAAATGTACACAAAGATTGAAGAATTTTCCTTATTTGAATAATCCAATTGGCAACTCCAGTCTACAAGTACAGAGATACGGACACCGCAAATCCAAAAAGAAGAAGAAAAACAAAAAGGAATCACCGCACTACAATATAAGATGAAAATTCGTGTGTAAATCACTATCACAAGTGTATATTTTTATTATTTATCTATACTTCTTTTATTAAATATCTTTTTTAAACAAATTATTTAAAAGGACAAAATTGTCCCTATGTGCCAGAGACATGGCTGGACTTAACGGACAGATTTGGCGTTCATTAGTCAAAGGGATGAATTTTGTTAAAAAGTGTTAAGTATAAAGGATGCTATTATATATTTATTTAGTTTAAGGACGATTACTGGATAAAACTACAAACTTAAAAAACAAAAAGTGTAATTTACTCTAACAAATTATAATGTGAATGATCCTAGAGTACAAACCTTACACATTGTATATGTTCAATTCGGCTTGAAAGGTAAAAGTGGTTTTGAATTGGCCCGTTGGGCTTTTTTAGAAATTGATGTGTTGTATTTAGGACCATCCAAATCGCTCGTTACTTGAACTTGCTCGTCGCTCGTTGAACTTACTTGGTTATAGTTTGGGTTGTATAAGAAACCTTTTATACAAAAATAGGCTTAAATATGTATAAGAAACCTTTTATACAAAAATAGACTAGAACCCTTGGTTATGGTTTGTGTTGTATAAGAAACCTGTTGTGCTGTACCCTTTTGTTATTAGACCAAGCTAGTGACTGTCTAATTAGGATTAAACATTAAATATACATATTTTTTCATAACAAACATATATAATGGACTCTGGTACCCATAAAACCCATTAAAGAAATTAGAAAACTATATTGGTGTTTATTAAATATCACACCACCCATAAAACCCATACTTTTGTGTGTGTCCTTTAATGGACTCTGGTCAAATATTTACTCAATTAGTAATTTGATTAGTTTTGACGAGTAGGTAGCATTTATTGATTCCGAGCTCTGATTTTCTTAAATTAATTTAGTAAGGTGTTGTTTGTTTTTGCAGACATAAACTGTCTGTAAGCTGATTTCATCTGTTTTTATGTTTGCAGCTGAAGATGTGGTCTGAAGCTCTGTAAGCTGAAAAAATAAGACTGTTTGTTTTTATAAGTTAACACTGTCTGCATAAACTGAAAATACAAACACATTAATTAATAAATTATTTATTAATTCATTAATATCACCAAGAAAGGGAAGTACAAGGAGTTCCAGAAGACGATGTAGAAGAAACTCCATTGTTACTATTCGAATCACCACCGCCACAAACTTCTTCGTCGTCGCCAGAAGACGTCTCCTCCGTCTCCAACCGTGACGGCGACGTGTCCGGCGTCTCAAACGGCGTATTTCCGGCAACCCTACTCTTTCTCCCGTTTTCCTCACCGTTGTACACCGGATTCGAAATGGATGGGTGGCATGGGCGATTAATCCCATCGGGACCGGAATGGCAGGGGCTCAATCGTTTATCGCGTTCAAGGGTTCCAACGGATCGATGACGGTGAAGACGTATAATATTAGCTCCTACTCGTCAATTGTTGAAGGGAAGATTGCGTTTGAAGTGCCGGAGGCTAGTGCTGAGTTTTCCGGTGGGGTGATGAGGATTTTTGCGACGATGAAGTTGCCGGAGGCGATGACGGAGGTGAATCATATCTGGCCGGAGTTTATGGGATGCTTATTGTTGTTTTTTGATGGTTGGAGAGGAGGCAGCAGGAGAGCAAATAGGGTGAAGATGTGTGAAGCAATAATTTTTAGCTTCTTTTTTAAGATAAAAGAAGCTGATTTCAGATCTTATCTTAAAAAAAAACAAACAGTCTTCATGGGTGATGTCTGTGCGCCTGCAGACATCACCCCTCCTGCAGATGTTTTAATCAAAAACAAACACAACCTAAGACTATTGTTGTAAAAAATGTTAGGTACCGATATTGTAGAAAAAATATGGTATATATCGTTAACAAACCGTATCGATTCCAAAACATCAAATAGTTGGTTTTGAATTACCATAAACTGTATCTATTTTGGTACCGATACCGATACTATTACTTTATCCCTGTATAAAGGAACCACCCCATTCTTCTTCATTTATAAAATACTAGGTTATATGCCCGTGTGATACACGGGTCGAAAAAAATTCTTTTAAAACCTATAAAATTCTTTTGAAAACCTATTAATAAAATAATCTATGAAATTTTAAAAACCAAATAAGCATGTAACCAAGTAATTTAAATTCTCATCACATACCACTAAGAGGGGGAAAACAAAATTCCAAAGAATTTAAAGAATTGAAAAATTGGTTCTATATCTAACGAATGAAACTTTCCATGTATGAAAAAAAGTATTTTGTTTTGGTTCAACTTGTAGTCCCATATAAAAAACGGATGGTATAAATTTATGAAGACTTTTCCTGACGGATCTCTTGCAGAAAGTGATAATCTACAACTTCAGGTTGTTAATTATATCCTTTATTTACGACCCAATTCTGGAAATTTGGGACAAAAGTATTCAATTAGTTCGGACTTATTTAATGTTGAATTGGGACCAAGACAAAAAGATCGAAAAGGCCTGTACTTCCTTTGTTGAGATAAGGACAAATGGTTTGATTAGAGATTTTCTAATAATCGACTCGCTATCTCTATATATCTCTATATGTGCTAACAATATGCATCATCGGTTTTGTCATACTATGAATAACAATATGCATCATCGGTTTTGTCAAACTATGAATAACAATTTCTAATAAAAGTGTTCTTTTTTGGCTCTAGCATTGATTGGATTTCAATCGATCTTGATGGTTCTAAGTCTTTTATCTTGAAGTGCAATGCCAGACGCTTTTAGCATTTGTGATGCAAATGTGTCATCCAAAATCTGCAAATTTTATCAGAGATACGTTACGAATAAGCACCTATACAACATAAGTATTTAAATAATGGTACTTTTATTAAATACTTTAAAAGAATATAATATAAATGTAGCTAGTTACAGAAACAGCAAGTGTTGACACTTTGGTAGCGTTTGTTTTGCAGGAATAGAGGACGGAATGGAATGACTTATTGCGACGGAATGAAGAAAAGTATGTTTGGTTGATCAAAGGAAAGGAATGGCCCATTACCTAATCTATTCAATTCCCTCTAAAATACCACAATTTCATTCCATCCAAACCCCATGTTTTTTTTTCATTCCATTCCCTCTTTCACACTGCATCACCTCCACACCACCCACTACCATCACCACCCACCACCACCACCCACCACCGCCGTCGCCACCAACCACCACCATTGTCGTCCACCGCCGCTGTTACCGCCACCAATCGCTGTCATTAGTGCCAGCCGCCCACCACCGCCGCCGTCCGCTGCCACCATCAACCATCGCCCCCGCCCCTCACCACCATCACCTGCTACCCACCGTCACCGCTGCCCACCACCGAACCATTGCCACCACCGCCTGCCACCTCCACTGTTACCACCACCACCGCCACTTACAACCATTTTAGTTTTATTTTTTCTTTTTTTTTCCTACCTACCAAACAATGCAAAGTAATCATTCATTGCATTCCCATGTAGTAACCAAACATCTCATTGAATGGTAATAACCTATTCCATTCCATTACCACGTCCATTCCATTACCCCATACCAAACAGACCCTTTGTACATTGATTTGTTTTTTTATTTCTATTCTCAAGAAACAAAGCATCCTGTAACAATATAACTTAATTATTAATTTACTAAAGACAAAACAGCAAAAGACGTCCTTTATGTTTGATCGTTTTTGCAGTGGACGTTCTTTCGCAAAAGAAATGGCAGAAAACATACTTCCTGTTTCAGATTCCTTTCACATTACGTCCTTTGGCACTAACCCAGTTAATTTTTTCTGTTAAATCTTATCATGTACAAGGCACATGAGGGTACTTTTGTAACTTTACATATCATTTATTTATTTAATATTTAAAACAAAAGAATAAATATATTAAAAAAATCCTTATGGCATCATCCACCAGGACCACCATCTTCCTTCTCTCTATAAGGATTCACAGCTACCACCACCACCACCCACCACATGCCGCTGCCGCCACCTTCATCAGCGTCACTCGCCTCTGTTACTCGTCGCCACCACCACTCTAAACGAACTAGGTAAACTACCGTATCTACACAACCTTGATCATCGTCACACGCCTCCCTTTCTTCTCTCTCTACACCCCCACCGGACCAACACCGCTACCAAACCAACACCATACCACATAATCAGCACACCAACAGCCACACGCCTCCACATATAATATGCAACTATTTCTATCAACCACCTCCAAATGCAGCAGAAACCACCACCACCACACCTACCAGCTACCGCCAGATGCACCGCCATCAACTCCAGCACCGCTGGTTCTCTAATGGCTACCAACCACGGCACCTTCGCTCTTTCGCCACCAACAACATCGCCACTCCTCCAATCGCCACCACCAACACAAAATTGGGGAAAAAATCAATTTGGGTTTGTTGGGCAGTTTTGGTGTTTTGCGGCTGTCGATTTGATGGATCTGAAACAAGGTTTAATGTTGCCGGTCAAACTCAGATCTCTCGTCGGTCAAACTCAGACCCGATTTTCAAAATCCTGATCTGAAACAAGTTTGGTGCTGCCATCAGAAAGGAAAGAGGTGACGAAAATGGCGGTGGCTGCCGGAGTGTAACAGGGGGAGAGGGAGAGGGAGAGAGAGAGGAGAGAGAGAGTTTATATGTTTTTATAAATATATTTTTAGTTTTAATGATTAAATAAGTTGTAAAATTACCAAACTACTTATTTAGTATCTATTGGAATTGGTTTCGAGCTGACACGAGTTTTCGCACTGGACATGTTGGGTTTCGGTTTTCTTTGTTTCTTTTTGGTCGGTTTTGGAACATTGGACGGGTTGGGTTTCGGTTTCTTGTGCTTGTTTTTGGTCGGTTACGGATTCATTTTTAACCTTTTGTTTCGCTGTGATTGGTTTTTTCAGTTTCATTTATGTTTGGTTTCAAATTTTTTGTTTCGTTTAAATCGATTTTTTCGGTTTCCATCAATTCGGTTCAGTTTGTGTTTCGTTTTCATCGACTCTCGGTTTCGGTACATTTCTCGTTTTTTTAAGAACGAAGGGCAAAGGCGGAAACGTTTTAGTTTTTTTACATTTTTCGTTTTTTTAGTTATATTTTAAGTTATGATTTTTTTTATTAATTTTTTTGAATTTTTTTAGACGGATTTTTATTGTTAGTAAGAAAATATTTTATTTTCCATAACAATCCTTTAAAATAGCTGGGATTTTAAAATCCCATGAAATGTGGGAATTGATGGGATTTAGTTTCCATTCCCATTCTTTCATTTAATGAAACGAGCATATCAATTCATGGGATTTAAAATCTCATTCCTTAGAATTACTTAAAAATCTTTGAAACGAATAGGATCTAATTTGATTGTGTTAGCCGTAATTTGGTTTGCATTGAGCCTATGGTGGATCGGTATCTTGGGAACCAAGTCGAGCACATTACCTAGGCGACAAGTTATTTTATTAATTGTCTTAAGTATGTTTAATGGGTTAAACAAATCAACCCATGAATCCACCGGGTTAACACAAACATGTCTTGTTTAGCTAAATGTGTTTAAGAGTTCAAACCCAAAAGTTGAGCGAAACTTGTTTAGACTAAATCCAAACCCACAAATTTCTTTTAAAATCTATGTCGTATTATCTTGTTGTGTCAGTGTCAGAATATCATACTCCTACCCTATACATTTTTTCCTTTCAATAATATAGTTTTCCAACTATATATAAATAGAGTTGGAAACTTGACATTCTATACCTTTCTAAAAATGAGCCCATGATAGAATACACAAGCTTGTGGGTGCACAAACCAAGTTTTTCTAAAAATCAGTTCCGAATTTGATCAACAAAATGAAAAACCGGGTAAGGTCCCATTTGCTTCTAGGTAGTTTCAGGTTTTTGACCAGTTTTCTAGGTTTTAGGCCGTTTCTGGTACTCATTTCTTTCAAAGAGATAAATAAGAAGCCTACAATGTCAGACTAGAGTTGCATAAAAACTCGAACCCGAAACTGGACCTGAAAAAAAACCCGGAACCGGTTTTTTTATACCCGGGTTTTTAATACCTGAACCCGTACACGACCCTACCCGTAGGGTACGAATAGCGTATGCATTTCAGTGTCAAAACCCGTACCTGAACCGGACCCGATTTGTACCCGGTAATACCCGAAAACCGGAACCGGTTCCATACCCGGAACCGGGTTTTTCCAATACCCGAAATGAGTTTTTTAAATACCTGATCCATACCTGAAAATTCCTAAAGAATATACGATAAATACCCCTAAAAAGTGCAACTCTCTTAAAAAATCCAATTTATACCCGAAAAATACCTAGAAAAAAACCTAAAAAACCCGAAAATAGGGTTTTTCAATACTGGAAATAGGATATTCAAATACCAGATTTTAGAATACCCAGTTCTATACCCTACCCGAACCCGATACATAGGGTATGGCTTTTAGATATAATACCCGGACACGGACCGGTTATTACCAATTCCCGATCACATCCGAACTCGATTCCATGCCCGAACCCGGGTATTTGAAAAACCCGATTTATACACCTCTATATGAGACTATGTATAAGTATAACGGCTCATTCTAAAGCCCATTATATACTATCGTAGGCTAATGATGCCTTAAATCCCTAATGACTAATGAAAAACTTAATAGCTTAAATGGTGTATCAAATCAGTCGGTGCGTGGCAAATAAACTTCAACATAAGTCAATAAATACCAAAAGAAAAAACACACAGATACTAAATAACCAAATGGTTTGTTTTACACTTTTACCTATTTAACTATTTATTTTATGCATGTGATAAACTTAAATTATTAAATTTAGTTATTATAATATTTAATAGGATTTTATGCAAATTGTTGTTTACAATGTTTGGTTCATAAAATTTTATTGAAACAAGTTGCAAGTTTACTTTTGATTAAACAACGTACGTTTACTCAACTCAATTTATAAATAAAATTACATTTTTGAATTAAGATTTAATATGATTGAACTCCAAAAATCATGTTTGAGTGCAAAGACCACAAGTTAACACAATTAAATGAATGGATCAAACTCTTAAGCGGACTAGATTGCGGGACATTGCTACTTGGTTTCGGGCTTCATTTGATAACATTTATACTATTTTATATAGTTTGTAGTCTCAAATCCTGTCACTATCTTTGCTATAGGTGGGCTTCTAGCTGGTGTGATTGTTCTTTTGTTTGGGTTGTAGAATGTAACCCAGTCAATAAGTTTGTTTATATTTTACTGAATATGAATCTTAGAGCATAGACAATAGGTGTACTTGAGGACTGTTTTTAGACGCTTTTACATGTCATTAGTTTTTTACTTATTGTGGACATTATTTTTGGGACTCACTTTTAGAAGAAGTTTTTGGGTAAAAACTAGAAAAAATGAGATAAAGGTGGACCCTTTTACAGGTTATTAACATGATATTAAAATGCCGAAAATCTTATTACTACCCATTTATTATTATGTGTTATTACTTTAAATTTCAGATTCGGATAGTGAAAATCCATTATCCGATAGGTCCGGATATCTGACTTTGAACACCCCTAATAATGTTAATTCGTCTTAGTCCCGACCTACGTTATTAGCGGTGATTGTTGTTCGTCTTAGTCTTGAACTAGGTTATTAGCGGTGACCATTATTCAGTTTGAGTTGTCAGTGAAGGTCATACTTATAACTGATGTTTCGGCTGGCATAATTTATAACTGGCCCGTTTCGGTTATAATGTGTTTAGTTAGGGGTGTTTGGGATTTACTTATTTTCACCAACTTATAACTTATTACTTTTTAAAAAGTAATAAACTGTTTGGGATTGCTTTTGCTGTGAGCGGGAAAAATTAATAAGTTATACTTTTGTAACTTATTAACTTACTAAAAAGTAAATAAGGAATCCGAAACACCCGCTTAAATTCAAGCTTATTTAGGTTAACAAATCCAATCAAGTTTTGGGTCAAATAAAAATTAAATAAGTAGCAAACATGTTAATTTGTAAAAAGGTAAGCCAAAAGTAAATTGTAATATATTTACATATGACAAGAATGCCCTTAGAGATGTCCTAATAAGTAAAAAATACCGTACGACGATTAGATGCAATTCGCTCTCCTTCCACGACAAGCTACCATCGGAATTATGTTATTTTCTTCCATCGCTCACTAGGTTTTTGACGCCACATATATAGATGCCGTTTGTTATGCTTGATTATAATAAGTTGTCTTAGTTTGAAATTGTTCTTCAAATCTCCATTGTTGTTTGGATTAGAAATCTAATTCCTGTTTTTACTAGTATTTTCGTTTTGTTGTTTGTGAGTTGGGATCGGACGCATAATCATGTATCGATTTTGAAGTTTTAACATGTCTAATTTTGAATTCACTTTCCAACCAAAATGGGTGAATATGTAATAAATAGTTACCGAATTATATCTTAAACAAATTCATTTTGTTCAAGTGAATTTCGAATGCTAAACAAAAAATCTTAGGGAATCACTTTGTAGCTTTTGAAACAAATTCAATCGTGCTCTTTTTAAGCTAGCTTTTTGTATCTTAAAAACCAAATTCTTTACAAGGACTAAAGAAAATTATGAAAAAACGCAAAAAAGATAGATAAAAAACTTAGTTAAAACGCAAATGAGATAAAAAAAAATTAATTTGTGAAATTATAAACAAAAACAAAAAAAAAATTTGTAAAAATGAAACTAGTTAAAAATCAAGGGTAAAGTAGTCATTGTATAATTTATTTTTAATAAAATAAATTAAAATAGATAAATTTGCTACTAAAATCATTAAGGGATGCTTGCAATTTTGAATTTGGCTTGGATAAATATGTATTTAATAGTGTTTACAAAATGAAAGAAATACTTTCTTCAAAAGGGGAACAACCATGGCTTATACTTTTGTTTTTAGGGAAAATTCTTAAAATAAGTATTTATGAAAACAAATTTCTAGTTTTAGATACCATTTGCAAAATTTCTAGAAATAGGTATTATAAACTAGTCGTGACGAGTAGTTTGCAGAACCAATTAGAACTTGCCACGTGTCCTTACACTACTCGTAACGAGCACGTTCACTAATCATTTACTCATCATGACTAAATAAGTTCTATTCCTCGCAATCAACGCCCACGAGTAATTCATAATTCCTTTAGTCGCGACGAGTAGATTATAAAGTTAAACTAGTCGCGACAAGTTAACTACTAATAAACTACCCGTGTAGGAAATATAAACCGGGTAAACTAGTCGTCGCGACGAAAGGACTTCTGAATTACTCGTGGACGCTTATTACGAGGCATAAACTTATTTAGCCGTGACGAGCAATATGTTAGTGAACGTGCTCGTTATGGTTAGTTTAAGTGCACGCGGCAAGTTTAAATTTGTTCTACAAACTACTCGTCATGACTAATAGCTAGTTTATAATACCTATTTCTAGAATTTTTTACAAATGATACAAAAAACTATAAATTTGTTTTCACAAATGCTTATCTTAAGAATTTTCCCTTTGTTCCAGTTATGCCCTCAAGTGCTCAGGAATGATCAAACGTTTACGGCTATGTTGAACGTGCCACGTCTAATAATGAAGTCCTGGCCCCATCTTGATGCTTTAATTAATGATACTGTATCTTAATTTTTTTGATATAAAAATTTTGTGTTTCTATGTTTTTAGTTGTTGAATTATTTATTATTTTAGCTATCCTCTAATTTATTATTACTATCACCCCATATTAAAATTAACCTTTTGTATTTGGACCAGAAATATTATTGTTATCGTTTCATCATGTCTAAATAATGGTGAAACATCTAAAAGACTGGCCAACGAGACTTTCAATAACTTTGGGATGTATCAATTTGCTAAACTTTATCATGGAAAGATGCCAATTTGCTCGGTAGATGAGTTAAGATAAAGAAAAACTATGAAACTAAGTACGAAGATGAAAGAGGACGAAGTTGGGAAAAAAGGAGTGAGAGTATGAGGGGTAGCCATCATTAGGCTACAACAACCATGTTGTACCGCGAAAGGATGGACGAAGAATCAAATTACCATAAAGTTGAATAGAGGTTTTTGGCGGGAGAAGGTAAAGAGACAAGGCGGCGATTTCAATAAAAGTCACAACACTAAAGAGAAAACCTGTCCACCTAAACCAAAACTTTACTTTACAACAGCTGATTGAAAGAGACTTATATGTTTATCAAAACAACTAAAATAAAGACAAAAGGTGGTCAAAAAATAGACAAGTAACAATCATGATCGAATGCCCCCCCCCCCCCCCCCCTCCCTCTCTTCAAGAATAAACTTTATAACCTAACACCAAAAATATGTTTACTCTCTAATATTTATCTCACCATCTTTATCTTAGTTATACACGTTCGATTGAGCTCACATTATCCCCAATTATAGAGGGTTGATATTTTCTTTAACAAACAACTTAAACTACATCGATGAAAGTAAACTAGTAAAGTAGGCGAATCACAGAAAAACTGAAAAAACTTTTAGATATAGTAGAATCAAGTCTTGAATAAATTTGGATTGGTTGTGGTAAGTATAAAATTTCTCATAAAGAGGTGCCAATTTGCTCTTTATTGTAGCTTTTGAAAGAATTTCTTGTGTGAATGTAGTAAAGCAATTAAACTTAAACCTCTAGCACATCAAGTATAACAATTCGGCAATATATGTAATCAAATCCAAAAAATGTATAACATATCAAATGATGACATCCTTTAATTTTTATTATTGGGAACTGATGACACATACGTTGTAAATTTAATAAAAATGTTAGATCTGCTGATTTATTGCTACATATCATACTCAATATTTATACAAAGGCATTGTCATAAAGAACCTTAAGCTATCTCCTAAAGGAAAGTAAAAATCACGTAATAAGATTCCTATATTTTCTACTTAAGTCTCCGCCTTATAGCTCAGTTGGTTAAGGAAACGTAAGACTTGGAACAATATTTTTTTGCTTAAATGTACACAAAGATTGAAGAATATTCCTTATTTGAATAATCCAATTGGCAACTACAGTCTACGAATATAAAGATATGGACATCGCAAATCCAAAAAGAAGAAGAAAAAAAAAGGAATCTGAAGAGGTAGGTCCCAGCAGAGCCTAGTTGGACCCGCAAGACTCACCTCAAAGAGGGACGTCTGCGCAGTTATACGCGCAAGACTCCTTACAGGGACGTCTGCGCAGTTATACGCGCAAGACTCCTTACAGGGACGTCTGCGCAAAGACCAACTGGATCTGCAGGACCCACCACGCTCAGAGAGATGACGTCCTTACGCGCAGTACGCAAGCTGTTCCCGCAGGAAAAGCCTCCCAATGGTGAGGTACTCCGCCTGTTCCCACAGCTGCGGATACTAGCCATCAGGGAAGGCTACCCGCACCAACAGCAAGGCTACACGCACAAGGCACTAAGTCTATTCTTCAGTTGTCACCTGAAGAAGGAAAGAGCAAGGCGGGAGGGGGAATACTCCCGCCCAAAATGAGCCAGTCTGTATGCTTCTGGAAGATCTTATCTTTTGTACTATACCTGCCAAGGTATGGACACAATAGACAAGATCTGACCAAAGCAACCCATGAACCAATCACAGGGTGACAGCTCACCGACAATAGTACGAGGAGACGCACACTCTAGTACGAAATGTCACTATCAGCCGCTGCCTACTCACCAACCCTCATTGCACATAGCCTGCAGTTGGCGGAAAAGGAATAGTACATAGCCGGCCTTGTCACTATCAGCCGCTACCTACCCACCAACCAGCATGGCACGTAGCCCACAGTTGGTAGAAAAGGACAGCTGGCTGTACCTGCTTGGAAACCTACCTTCGGCTATAAATACTCCAATGGTATTATCCTATCTTATCATCATCTAATCATCTAATCATCTAATACCTGATATCTGCTCTAGTCTCTTTTAATATACACTTATATTCAAGAGCAATCTAGTCTGATTCTTACGCCGGAGGGTGGTCACAAGGAGGAACCCCCCCCTTCTCAGTGACGAGCTCACGGTGTCTGTTTTGCAGGTCATCAGAAGAACCATATTTGCCGGACAGTACCCTCGTGAGAAACAGCTATTTAACCTCAGATTATCCGTAGTCTGCCCGGGTTCGACTAGTGTTTCTACATTGGCGCCATCCGTGCATAGGCTAGAACTATTTCTTTTCCAGTTTCTTTTTCAAAACTTCTGGAAAGATGGTTAAGGAAACCCCGGTAACCACAACCCCAGCTACTGGGGGGGATACCGGCGAGTACATAGATTTTACGAACACTACCCCGGTTACCCAAGCCTGGGCAAGTGTAGTAAATTTTACGAACACTACCCCGGTTACCCAAGCCGGGGCAAGTGCAGTAAACAAACCTTCACTGGGATTAACCGAAACCCAGTTGGAAAGACAACGGACGAGGTTCCCCTGCCAAACACTTGACCAGGTTAAAGCATGGGCAGAAGCCCGTCAGAGAGAATTCCAAGCTGAGTTGGATGAACGTTTACGCTCACTCCAACAGGCTGACGAGTTCGGCGAGTACTTGGACGATGTTTCGGAGGAATCTGACAGCGACGTGAACCCTCGCCACAGGGCGAAAGGGAAGCCTAAGGCAATGGACTCCCAACCAGGAAGGCATTTTTGGAGAAGCCTTCAAACCAAAAACCGCGGGGGGAAACCCACGTGACTTCTCCAAATCCTTCAGACCAACTGCTGTGAAGGCGGGAACATCCAAATTCGCAAGGGACATTGCGGAAGCAATCGCTTCGAAAAGTGCCAAACAGATGCCTAACATCGGCACCTATGACGGTATGTCTGACCCAGATGATCATTTGAACAGTTTCAGAGCGGGGGCAACCGTCAGCAATTGGACGGAACCCACATGGTGTTACATGTTCCAAATGACGCTGGTTGGGGCAGCTAGAGCGTGGTTCAACAGTCTACCGGCCCACCACATATACGATTGGGCAGACTTCGAACAGAAGTTCACCCAACACTTCAGCCAACAAAGGAGGCATACCGAAGAGAAATGGACAATCCTCAGCTGCACCCGAGAGGAAGATGAGTCTCTACTAGACTTCATCACACGCTTCAATTCAAAGAAGCTAAGTCTGGGCAATATGAGCGAAGATCTTGTTCGCGCTGCTTTCATCCAGGGCGCGAAAGACCCAGAACTCATCCGCACCTTAACGGGTAAAGATGGTATGCCATCCACATGGGATGCCATCATGACAGTAGCTAAACGTTTCCCAGAAACGGAAAGGCAACTGGGTAGGGATCTTTCCCAGAACACAAACCTCTACACCCAGAAAACAAGGGAAAACAACTCCCTTACCGTCCGACAAAACAAAAAGAGGCGGCTTGGTATTTGGCAGTCGAGGGTAAACCTTGACACCTCACCCGACTCGCCACCTCAGTCAGGCAGAAGGGATAACAGGCAGTCGTCAGACCGGAACTCCAGATGGACGCCACTCACCAAAAGCGTCACCGAGATATTTAACACCGAGAGACTCCCATGGCCAAAGGCTCCAATAATCCGACAGCGTCACGGCGCTGATCCAAGCAAATTCTGTGACTTCCACAGGACAAACGGCCACAACACTGAAGAATGCGTAAACTTAAAGAACATCGTCAAAGCATTCGTCAGAGATGGGACGCTCGCACACCTCGTGGCGTAATGGATGATAAGGCTACTGCGTGTAGAACCCCAGTTGGGGAAAACACGGATGAAACTGCAGCTTCATTGTTGGAGACTACATACTGCGTAAACAACGAGATTCCGAACCAAGTGCATATCGGCTCGAAAGGCTCGATGACGCTCCCATCACAAGAATATGGAAGGAAGCTCAATTACACAGACTGCATATAGATCAATTCCTAATTTGTAAAGAAAAGGCCTAGAGCCACTTCTAATGGAAATGATTCTCCTTATCACATTGATGCTGATAATCTTACATTTATATTTATGATCCGACTACACTGTTATGCCGGTATTCACCGCATAATCACGTGAGAAGTCGATGCGTGTGGAAGGCGGCAAAACCCGCATAAACACAAAAAATGACAAACCTTCACGCAGGTCAGTTAGAGGTAAAGTTTGGTGATCCCACTAAATGAAAGTGCCGGTCTTATCCGCACAAATCATGATAGAGGAAACTGAACACTACCCTATTAACAACCGCGCGTCGAACGGTTAACTTATTCGAAACACTGATATGCCGGTATTCACCGCATAATCACGTGAGAAGTCGATGCGTGTTGAAGGCGGCAAAACCCGCATAAACACAATAAGTGGTGAGAATTTCTAAGGAAAGGATGAGGAAAACCTTCACGCATGTCAGACGTAGGTATGGTTTAGCCATCCTACTGAGTGCAAGTGACGGTCTTACCCGCACAATCACGAAAGAGGAAGCAAAACTAGCCTATTATCTACCATGCGTCGAAGGAGTAACTCACTCAGCACTTAGAAGTCTCTGCAAGGATGAGGAAAACCTTCACGCAGGCCAGACGTAGGTATAGTTTAGCCATCCTACTGAGTGCAAGTGACGGTCTTACCCGCACAATCACGAAAGAGGAAGCAAAACTAACCTATTATCTACCATGCGTCGAAGGAGTAACTCACTCAGCACTTAAAAGTCTCTGCAAGGATGAGGAAAACCTTCACGCAGGCCAGATATAGGTATAGTTTAGCCATCCTACTGAGTGCAAGTGACGGTCTTACCCGCACAATCACGAAAGAGGAAGCAAAACTAACCTATTATCTACCATGCGTCGAAGAGTTAACTCATTCAGCACTTAGAAATTTCTGCAAAGGCGAGGAAAACCTTCACGCAGGCCAGATATAGGTATAGTTTAGCCATCCTACTGAGTGCAAGTGACGGTCTTACCCGCACAATCACGAAAGAGGAAGCAAAACTAACCTATTATCTACCATGCGTCGAAGGGTTAACTCACTCAAAGCACTTAGAAATTTCTGCAGAAACAAGAACAACCTTCACGCATGTCAGTTAAAGTTTGGTCATCCCACTAAATGAAAGTGCCGGTCTTATCCGCACAAATCATGATAGAGGAAACTAAACACTAACCTATTGACAACCGCGCGTCGAACGGTTAACTTATTCAAAACACTTGGACAATTGCTAAGTTAAACTAAAGTATGCGCGAGCGAATCATATATTGTTTATGCGGCAAGACAAATGCTAAATTAAACTAAAATATGCATGAGCAAGTCATATAACGTTTATAACGCAAGTAATCCAGTGAAAATGGCGGTCCTACCCGCACAAAGATTTATATTCCATCAAAATTCAAATATTACAAGAATTGCTGGGTACATACCCGCATACAAGAATATAAATCTATACAGAAAAAAATCTACTCTAACGGTGGAAAGGGATCTAAAGGATCAAGCCTCAGGACTAGCCCCACTTGGACCCGCACCATCAGAAGAGCGTGGCGGTTCAAGGAAAGCCTTGAGGATACCTAGCCCATCATCAGCAGCAGCGATTTCATTCACCTTCTCCACCACTGGATGCGGGAAGGCAGCATACTCGTTCACTGCTTGGTCATAAGCAACTTCAGTATCTACGTCATATAGAGGGAAGTTGGAAGGCGGGATGCCCTTCTCAACGAACCCTAGACCAAGCAGGAAGCCAGCCTTTTCCCCATCCTCATGAGAAGCGTTGAGGGCTGCGCTCATGGCATCGTCGTAAGATGTGTCCGTGAAGACTCGATGCACAACCTACAAGAAAAAATACAAGTATCAGAACCTTTTCTAAGTACAAAGAAAAGCGTAAAGAGACTATGAAGCTAAGCTTACCTGCGGCAACGCTTCTCGTAGAAGCCATTCCTTGGCAACCAGAGCCTCCTGGAGGGCAGCTTGCGCTTGGTTACGGGCGCGTTCGGCTTCACCTTTGTTGAGGTTGGCAAGCAACACTTTCTTAGCAGCAGCCTCTTCAACGCCCTTTAGCTTCCGCTCAGTGTGGTCAAGCACCCCCCTCTGGTCCAAGATCTCTTGGAGCTTCTTGGCGTCTTCCATAGCCAAGGCATCATGAGCCTGCTGGAGCCTCTCTAGCTTGGCTTTAAGCTCCTCATTCTCTGCGCGCAGAGGCTCAGCAACAGCTTCAGCCCTGGTGGCCCTCTCGGTCGCGTTCCTAGCAGTTTCCTTAGCCAGCCGAAGCTGTTCGTTAACAGCTTGGGCAGCCTTGGAACGGGCCTCGAGACGGGCCTGAACTTCAACCTCGAGGGCCTTAAAGGCCTTATCCTTTTCCGCCGCCACTGCGGTAAGCCTCCTGTTCTCTTCCCGGATGGCCCGCGTCTGAGCCGTTTCTTGGATACGCGCAGCTTTTAACTTGTCGTTTTCACGACAAAGCAGCTCGACGCGCGGCTGCATCCGGGCAAGGAGAATCCGCAACTCGTTAGTCAGCCTACCCTCCTGGTAGCTGGACATTGCCTCCCCCAGCGCACCAGCGGGGGCGCCGTGGCGTGACCATTCGACGCAGTCTACAGGCGTCCGAAGGGTGGTTCCCCGGCGGATGTTCCACCGCGGAACAAACACCTCATTCGAATCCGACACTGCAAAAAACAAAAAAGCAGTTAGGAAAAGATGATATAAAAAAAAAAGAAGAAGAAAAGGCCAAATTCACCCTACGCACCTGTAGGGTCGACAACAGGCTGATAGCCGCCGAACCCATCACCTGAACCTAATGGATATCCATCCAAGAGGTCAGGCAGATGGGAAGGAGGCAAGGATTGACTAGACGCTCCAGCCCCGAACGTACCTGAAGGACCGGCCGTAGTCGCCGGCGCTGGAGGAGGCGTGGTGGAGGCTGCCGTGGCGGAAACCACCAGTGGTGAACTCACAGGAGGTGAACTCACACCCGTGGCCGCCGCTGCGGGAGAACCCGCAGAAATAATCACCGCCGGCTCAGTGAATGAATCCGTAAATATGGCACTGACAGCCGGCGGGGATGATGTTACACTCGAAGCAGGCGCAGCCGCCTGGGTCATCGCCTCGGGTAGGCTGACCAAGCCTACCGTCATGGGTCCGGAGCTGCTCCTTCCCGCTCCACCCTGGAATGCTGTAGCATCCACGCCTGCGCAAAGATGTATTAAGTATAATGGCGGAAAGAATTGCGGGAAAGACATAGGTTTATACTTACGGGTCCTTTTGAGCTTGAAGGTGCGAACCGGCGGGGACGAACCCGACGGAGCCGGCCTCTTCACGCCGGCCACCGTCGGCGCACTTGGTTGTGCGGAAGCGGCAGTCGTCTTAGCCTCCGAACCAGTGGTCTCAACACCACCTGGGTTCCCCGCCACCTCCTCGCTTTCGGTCTCTGAGTTAGATCGGGCCCCTTGATCGACAGTGGAGGCAACCTTCGCCTTGCCCTTCCCGCCAGCGGCCTTCTTCTTCCTCGCAATGAAAGGACCATCTGCGGATTCCTCAGAAGATGACAAGATTAGAGGAACTCCAGCAGAGGTTTGCGCATGGAGAGGGCGAGGGTTAAAAAGTGCTTTACCTGGCCGCCTAGCGCTGAGAATTTCGTGGCCTGGCGGGTAGGCCTCCACGAATCGATCCGCAGTTTGCTCTAAGATGGGCAACTCGTTCTCATCAAGAGCGCGAGTACCCATCCGAGCGGGACCACCGCTCTCCCGCGGCTGCAGGAGAGACTGTAAGTTGTTCCCCTCTGAAAATAAACAGGAAAGCTGTTAGAAGAAAAATTCTAAATCAACAAAAAGAGATGAAACATACCGTAAGGGACATAATTCAAACCGTATTCAAGGACGATAGGGATCTGTGACGCCTCCGCATCCTTCCACACCCGGCTCATCCCGAGCATCACCATCCCGGACTCCGCAAAGCGGTAAACCGCAGACTGGACTCGGGAGATTTTGGAAAACCATTCCGCCTCCTGGTAGTTGGAGGCGTGAAGGCTGGGAAGTGCTTGCCCGTTCTTGAACTTCATGGCAAGGGGGATGGCGCGAGCGGAGATATAAAAGAACTCCCGCTTCCATGAACGGAGACTGCGCTCGGTTGCGTAGATCTTTAAGCCCTTGATCCGCGTAATCAAGGTATACCACCCCTGGATGCACCTCCAAGAGTAGAAGGTCATCAGGCGGTCGACGTAGGGCTCAACGCCCAGAATCCGGCACACCCATTCGAAGTGGCGAATCTTCGCGATCGCCATCGGGTGCACCTCGGTCAGATGTACACCGTGTCTCTCCAGAACACGGTACACAAACTTCGTCAATGGGAACCTTAGATTCCCATAGACGAAGAATGCGGCATATACTCCGATCTTGCCTCTGGGGGCATCATACACCGTCTGGTGAGGTTCAGGAAACTCAGGCTCGAAAGAATCGAGCATGAACTTCCTGACGATGTACTGATACAGATCGACAGGCAGAGCACACTGGCACTCGCCAGCAGTACTCTTGTCATCCTTGTCGGACTTAGATGACGGGTTCTCAGCATACACCTCAGCCTCCTCGGCTGTAGCCTCAAGATCGTGAGCAGAGTACATCTTGCAGGTATGAAAGAAGAGAACGATTTCAAGAGAATGCTCGGCAGAAAAATTGAGTATTCGCCGGAAATCGTTTAGAAAGAAAAAGAGGAAGTGAATGTGTGAAATAAAACGCACCCTCTCCCCTTTATATACTCATCGCAATAAATGCGATGAATTTAATGCGGAAGAGAGAGAAAAGCGCAGGTGCAATGAAACTATGACCCGTGGCAAGAGCAAGCTGGCAACAGCGGTTGAAAGGACGCGTGCCGAAAAATTTGCGGCCACGCGCCCGAATAATCGCGCCCACGCGCCTGAAAAAGCGTCTGGAATGACCATATAATGTCACGTCGTCATAACTTCCTGCACGTTCTGAAACTGTCAGAAGAAACCGGCGGACGACGCTGACGTACCTTCAACAGGTCAGACTATTCTTATCCTTTCACTAACTCTTCGAATTTCAAAAAATTAAAAAAAGATTCAAAAGTAAGGCGGGACTATACCCCCTTACCTTGGCAACCAAGTAACTGTAAGACAGTTGCGGGTACAGTGTCAAGGCAAAACCCTTCACATACTTAGCACCTGCAAGGAATTGAAGCCAAGAATACCTCGGCAACCAAGTAACTATAAGACAGGTGCGGGTACAGTGTCAAGGCAAAACCCTTCACATACTTAGCACCTGCGGGGAATTGACGCCAGGAATACCTTGGAAGTAAAGTAACCGTAAGACGAGTGCGGGTACAGTGTTAAGGCGAAACCCTTCACATACCTGTGCGGGTACAGTGTTAAGGCGAAACCCTTCACATACCTAGCACCGCAGGGAATTGAAACCACGAAGGATCTTCTGGGCAATGCTTGCGGAAAGGGAACTAACATCCCCGTATAGCGGGAACGTTGAGAACTAATTTGTTTAAAGCTCCAAGATGGAATTGGTTGTTTCAACATAACTGATCACTATGTCAAATTACCAAAACCTCGTGGAGAATCTACAAGTGAAACTCAACGCTCCTGACTTGCGAGGAGGTTACGCACCTACCCGCATCATACCCAAAGATCAAGCAGAACAGTGGGAAATTCTGCGTGACATTAGGAAACCCGCGGGAAGAATCCCCGCGGGACACCTTAAAACTAAACCCTTTTCAAAACCCTTTGCTTAAGTCCAAAAGTTCACCTCACTTATTAATAATTCATGAGAAGAACATTGGACTGGGGGGACTTGAAGAGGTAGGTCCCAGCAGAGCCTAGTTGGACCCGCAAGACTCACCTCAAAGAGGGACGTCTGCGCAGTTATACGCGCAAGACTCCTTACAGGGACGTCTGCGCAGTTATACGCGCAAGACTCCTTACAGGGACGTCTGCGCAAAGACCAACTGGATCTGCAGGACCCACCACGCTCAGAGAGATGACGTCCTTACGCGCAGTACGCAAGCTGTTCCCGCAGGAAAAGCCTCCCAATGGTGAGGTACTCCGTTTGTTCCCGCAGCTGCGGATGCTAGCCATCAGGGAAGTCTACCCGCACCAACAGCAAGGCTACACGCATAAGGCACTAAGTCTATTCTTCAGTTGTCACCTGAAGAAGGAACGAGCAAGGCGGGAGGGGGAATACTCCCGCCCAAAATGAGCCAGTCTGTTTGCTTCTGGAAGATCTTATCTTTTGTACTATACCTGCCAAGGTATGGACACAATAGACAAGATCTGACCAAAGCAGCCCATGAACCAATCACAGGGTGACAGCTCACCGACAATAGTACTAGGAGACGCACACTCTAGTACGAAATGTCACTATCAGCGGCTGCCTACTCACCAACCCTCATTGTGGCGCGCACATAGCCTGCAGTTGGTGGAAAAGGAATAGTACATAGTCGGCCTTGTCACTATCAGCCGCTACCTACCCACCAACCAGCATGGCACGTAGCCCACAGTTGGTAGAAAAGGACAGCTGGCTGTACCTGCTTGGAAACCTACCTTCGGCTATAAATACTCCAATGGTATTATCCTATCTTATCATCATCTAATCATCTAATACCTGATATCTGCTCTAGTCTCTTTTAATATACACTTATATTCAAGAGCAATCTAGTCTGATTCTCACGCCGGAGGGTGGTCACAAGGAGGAACCCCCCCTTCTCAGTGACGAGCTCACGGTGTCTGTTTTGCAGGTCATCAGAAGAACCATCTTTGCCGGACAGTACCCTCGTGGGAAACAGCTATTTAACCCCAGATTATCCGTAGTCTGCCCGGGTTCGACTAGTGTTTCTACAGAATCACCGCACATTCGTATTTAAATCACTATCACAAGTGTATATTTTTATTATTTATCTATACTTCTTTTATTAAATATCTTTTTTAAACAAATGATTTAAAAGGAAAAAACTATCCCTATGTGCCAGAGACGAGGTTGGACTTAACGGACAAATTTAGCGTTCATTAGTCAAAGGGATGAATTTTGTTAAAAAGTGTCAGGTATAAAGGATGTTCTTGATATTTATTTAGTTTAAGAACGATTACTGAAAAAAATATAAACTTAAAAGACAAAAAATGTAATTTACTCTAACAAATTATAATGTGAATGGTCCTAGAGTACAAACCTTACGCATTGTATATGTTCAATTCGGCTTGAAAGGTAAAAGTGGTTTTGAATTGGCCCGTTGGGCTTTTTTAGAAATTGATGTGCTATATTTAGGGCCGTCCAAATCGCTCGTTGCTCGTCGCTCGCCGGACTTACTTGGTTACGGTTTGGGTTGGGTTGTGTAAGAAACCTTTTATACAAAAATAGGCTTAAACATGTTTCAAGTAAGACTAGAAATCACAACCTTTTGGTTGTACTCTTTTGTCAATAGACTTAGCTAGTGATTGTCTAATTGGGATTAAACATTAAATATACATATTTTTTCATGACAAACATATATAATTTTTTTTAAAATAAAAAATCAGACCTAGCTGGGTGTCAGGTTAGATTCCGTCGACCACTCTGCCCTCCTTAAGAGCCAACCATGGCAAAAACTATAGTTCCATATCCGCATTTCATTGTTCTTTATAGCTGTTCCAACACTTGATTAACAACTTCAGAAGGAACCTACAAAACATAGTAATAACAACCACGATAATAATATCTAAAAAATTAATAAGTAATATTGAATTATTAGTTAACCACCACACTTTCTAAAAGAGAAAAAAAAAATCTGAAAACTAAATGGGTGTTCATTAAATATCACACTACTTATAAAGTCCATACTTTTGATTAGTTATGACGAGCAGGTAGCATTTATTGATTCCAAGTTCTAATTTTCTTAAATTAATTTTGTAATACAATTGTTGCAAAAAAATGTTTGGTACCGATATAGTTGACAAAAATTTGGCATATGTCTGTAACAAACCGTATCGATTTCAAAACATCAGATAGTTGGTTTCGAATTACCATCAACTGTATCCATTTCGATACCGATATCGGTAGTATTTATTTATCTCTATATAAAGGGAACCACCCATTCTTCTTTATTACAAAAATTTAGAGTATATAGAGAACCACCCATTCTTCTTTATTAAAGAGAGAGAGAGAGACGAGAGAGAGATTTCCGGTGAGGCTGGTTTGGGCGCAACACGGCGGTCTGGTCAAATTCCGACCAACAGCAAACTCCAAAGTTCTACCATGGATCGATAGATCGGTATGTTTATCATCTCCTAGCTAAGTTTTGTTCATTTTGGAGCTCCGGCGATATTCCGGTGAGCTCCGTTGTTAAGTCTATTTGTTTAGATGGATAGATCGGGATGTTTGGAGACTGCACATGTGAGTTTCATTATGGTTCAAGCTCTAACCACGATGATTTTAGGTGTTTTCTAAACGAAACTTACTTTTCCGGCGACATTAAACTTTGGGGTTTCTTTTAGTGAAAATTATATTTTCGGACTCCTAACGACCCAAACAGTTCGTACAAAATGGTTTGGTCGCAAGATGAAAACATATTGGAAATATTTTTTTATCACAGTATTGGTTCCGGCCACCGACGCGACAGCAAACGACAGTGGCTGAGACAATGATATTTGTGTAGTGGCATGTGACCGAAGGTGATTATTTGGGTTAACATCATGGAATCGAGTTTTTATTTATTTATTTTATAAAAAAACATATTGTGTTAAAATGGTGTATGGTGACGGTGATACGCACTAGCTGCATGATGCCTCCTAAACACATTGACCAACATGACCATGAAATCCCAATGAATTTCCAAAAGTATGCTTAAAAAGATATGATACCCTTGTTTTCAATGTGGCTAATTTAGGAACCCATGATAATTGGTCAGCTCCACGCCAAAATAAGTTCAATTTCTAAATATATAACTAATTTGAATGGCCAGGTAGGGTGGGTTCAAGTCACAACAAGCCAATACAAAAACTGGTTAATTTCGTTCTGGTTGGGATGGGTTCGGGTCTAAAGGGGATAGGGTCGAAAAAGGGTTACGAGTGCCAATTCAAAAACGGGTTAATTTGGTTCGCATAAAAAAGGGTTTGGGTCGAAATGGATTAAGGTCCCGCTCGAACCCGTCCCTACCCAAACCAAATTAAATCCGTTTTTTAATTTGATCATTCAGACTCAAACCCATCCGACCGGACCCGTTTACCGGTCTTTAGTAATATTGCATTTTTTTTTTT
>NW_027504999.1:0-52638 GCF_021521415.1 Bidens hawaiensis
CTTTCATAAGACAAAGCTCATCAATTCAATTGATCAAGTACTTGAATTAATTCACATGGATCTCTTTGGTCCTGTGAGTGTGCCAAGTATCGGAAAGAAAACATACTGTCTTGTGATCATTGATGATTATTCAAGATATACTTGGTTTTATTTCCTGAGTACCAAGGATGAGACTGCAGAGTTGATTAAGGGCTGTGTAACAATGATTGAGAACAAATTGAGTAAGAAGGTTAAAATGATGAGAAGCGACAATGGTACAGAGTTCAAAAATGGAATTATGGAAGAATTTTGTGTAGGAAAGGGAATCATTCAACAATTCTCAGCTCCTAGAACTCCTAAACAAAATGGTGTTGCAGAAAGAAGGAACATAACATTGATTGAAGCTGCAAGAACCATGTTAGCATATGCTAATTTACCAGTTATATTTTAGCCTGAAGCAATAAATACAGCCTGCTATGTTCAGAACAGGGTACTTGTCAACAAAAGGCATAACAAAACTCCATATGAGATTTTCTTTAACAGAAAGCCTTATATCAAGTTTTTCAAACCTTTTGGATGCAAATGTTTTCTTCTAAACACTAGAGATTATTTGAACAAGTTTCAAACAAAATCTCTGGATTGTTTCTTTGTTGGATATTCTACACATTCAAAAGCATACAGAGTATATGTGATAGACCATTTGAGTGTGATTGAATCATCTGACATCATCTTTAATGAGAATTAATTCAACACAGTTGATGGTGCAACATGGATGTTTGATCATGAGAAGTTGATTTCTTTCAAGATTTATCCTGAAGACCTTGATGACTCATTCTACAAGACCAGTGTAATTAAAGAGAAAAAGAAGAAAACATTGGACTTGGAAGAATTGTGGAAAAAGGTTGCTAGTAAAGAAAAGGAGTATACATTTGTAAAGGTTCCCTCAAGTGATGTTGTTGAACAAGTTCAAGACAACAACAAGATCATGTAGATTTGAATCAAGATAATGAAGAACCAAACAATGATCTAGTTCGAGATGAGGGAATCTCAGGCAACCAACAAAACTTGGAAAATAATGATGCATCCACTTCAAGACAGAATCATGAAGAAGCACCAGAGTTTCATGATGCAGAAACTAATTTGATCATTGAAGAACCAGATCTCAATGAATCAAATCTTGACACAAATGTGTCTGCTGATATGATTGTTCAAACCCCTTATGTTGAAAATAATCATCCTTCTGAAAACATCATTGGAAATGTATATGAAAGAGTCACAAGAAGCCATTCTATCCCAAATAGAACCAAAGAATATTGCAAATATTTGTTTGTACTCCTGCTTTCTATCCCAAATAGAACCAAAGAATATTGCTCAAGCACTAAAAGACAATAGTTGGGTGGAAGCAATGCAGGAGGAGTTGGCACAATTCAGAGATTTACATGTGTGGGATCTTGTTGATAGGCCAATAGACAGATATGCAATTGGAACTAAATGGGTTTTTAGAAACAAAAGGGATGAGAGGGGTTTGGTGATTAAGAATAAAGCTAGACTTGTGGCACTGGGATGTCTTCAAGAAGAAGGACTAGACTTTGAGGAAGTCTTTGCACCTGTTGCAAGACATGAAGCTATCAGGATTTTTCTTGCATATGCTGCCTCAAAGAACATTAAGGTGTTCCAGCTTGATGTTAAGTCTGCATTCCTAAATGGCAAGATTGAGGAAGAGGTGTATGTTGCTCAACCTCCAGGTTTTGAGGATCCTTTGTATCCAAACAGGGTGTATAAGTTAAATAAAGCCCTATATGGATTGCATTAAGCTCCTAGAGCTTGGTATGATGAGCTGTCAAATCATCTTCTTGAAAATGGTTTTCAAAGAGGAGCCATTGACAAGACACTCTTCTACAAAAGAAAGGGATCTGACTTGCTTCTGTCACAAGTTTATGTAGATGATATCATCTTTGGTTCCACAAATGAACAAATGTGTATGGAGTTTGAAGGGGTAATGAAATCCAAATATAGCATGAGCTCTATGGGAGAAATGAACTTCTTTCTTGGATTGCAAGTTCAACAGAAAGCTGAAAGGATTTTCATCTACCAAACCAAATATGTGCAAGACATTTTGAATAAGTTCAATTGTCATGAGTACAAAACAGCTTCAACTCCAATGGACACAAAAGAAAAGATGATTGCTGATGAAAAGGGGGAGTCTGTGGATGAACATGAGTATAGAGCCAAAATTGGATCACTGATGTACCTTACTACAACAAGACCAGATATTATGTTTGTTGTATGTGTGTGTGCAAGATTCCAATCAAATCCAATAGTCTCCCATATGAATGCTGTGAAGAGAATTTTAGATATTTGAAGGAAAGACCAGACTTGGGAATATGGTATCTAAAGAATAAATCTTTTGATCTGATTGCTTCACAGACAGTGATTATGATGGCTTTAATATGAGCAGAAAGTCAACCTCAGGTGGATGTCAGTTTTTGGGTGACAGACTAGTGTTATGGCAATGCAAGAAACAGACTACTGTCTCAATCTCAACTGCAGAAGCTGAATATATTGCTGAGTCTGCTTGCTGTGCACAAGTTCTATGGATTCAAAATCAGATGCTGGACTATGGTTTGAATTTTCTGAATACCCCCATTCTTATTGATAATACTGCTTCATATTTTACTGTTAAGAATCCAGTTCAACATTCTAAGACAAAGCACATTGAAATCAGACATCGCTTCATAAGAGATTGTAGTGAAAAAGGTTTGATTGAAATGCAAAGAGTTGATACAAGTGACAATTCGGCAGATCTATTCACCAAACCATTTGATAGAACCAGGTTCAACTTTCTTTTGAAAGCCCTGGGAATGATCAACTCTGATGAAATCTGATTGAGGATGTGTGCCTAGTTGTGTGCCTCTATGTACTAACTGATATTATTAGAGGTTACACATAATGAATGTTAAGTGAATATGCTTGATTATGTTACTTGATATGTTGACTGCTATGTGCTTTCTTTTGATATGATTGATGTTTTTGCATGTTTATCAGTTGATGTGCGTTTGTGATGTTAGGATGAGTGCTCTTGTTATGAATTACTTGTTAATATAAGCTTATCTGACATCACTGCTTAATTGCTTGAATATGTGCTTTATCTGATCTTTTGATGTTATTAAGATAGGATAGACCTTGAATGTTAGTACTGTCTACTCATCTTGATGATATTATTATTGATTAAGATTTGATTATGTTTCAACTGTTTGTGTCAAAATAAGTTTTATGTCAAAATTAAATGATAAAATGAATTTCTAATGAATTTTGCATAATTACTTTATTTTGGTCAAAACATGAGCAAGTTGTTAATGATGTTGAGATATGATAAGATTATTCAGTTCAAGCTTTAAAGAAGCTTAAAAGAAGGATTTTTAATGAAAAGTCTCAAGTAGTTATTCTTGCTGAAAATTATGTCATTTGCCCAGTTGGAAGGACATACACATGTATGTTTGGTCCTATAATCTGTATAGATTTAAAGGATAGCCATTAACCAGAAAACTAAAAGCATTTGGGACAATTATAACTGGTTTCCTATTCCTTCACTTAAAACTATGTCAATAACTCTGACTCTGAAAGGACATATATTCACATGTATGTTTGGTCCTGTTGGCCACTTTTGGTCAAACAAGATAGCCATTTACTTGCCAAATTAAGAGATATTGGGGTGATCGAGTATTAAACTCTATTTAAGATGGGAAATGATAGTACATTGACTACTTAGCCAATCATATGGATTTAATAGGCTAATCTTTATGTGGAGATACATAGTTGTCTTTGCATGTCTCAAGATAAATCTCTCCAAATGATAGGCAGAAAAGTGATTACCCAGTCATACACAAGCCTGTTGTTATTTGGTCAACCAAAAATGAAACATCTTTATATATGACAACGAACATGTTTTAAGAAAATTTGAGAAAATATCAAAAACAAGGGGAAGAATGAATAAATCAACCAAAAGTTGATAAGTGTTTTAAATATTTTATCAAACAAGAGGGTTACAACTATAACTACAAAGATGTTGACAAAATATGTTTCATCTTGAATGAAAGGCCTGTTATTTAACAATAAGTCCAACGTTCAACCTCTAAATATGTTTGAAAATCAAAAATACAAAAAGATCCAATAAGTTCTGTTATACAAAAACAAATTTTTGACCAAATACAGGAGGTTGGAGTCAAATTGGGGTGATGTGGGGAAAGCCAAATAAGCTTTGAAAAGAGATATGAGGCATCATAGCACATTGTTGACCATTAATGTATTATGCTACTAATTGAACCTTAATCATATCACCAAAGAAATAAAATTCATGCTAAGTCTAGATCTGCTGTTAACCTATCTATGTTGTCATAATAATGCTGAGAATGAAGTATTGAGAAAACTACTTAGTAAATATGGTCCCATTCTTGAGATCTTTTCAGAAAAAGGAAGAGACTGTTTTGAAGAGAAATACAACTGAAATTTGATCTAAATGCACCATTTGATCTTAAACTATGATCTTTAATGAAAAATATGTTTTGACAAGTGGTTTAAGTCAAAAGTGTTGCATTTTGCCTAAAAAGGTTTGAATATATATTTTCGGGTAAGGTTTGATGTTTTCTAACCTTCTCGAACACAAAATAGTTGACTAAGTATTCTCGGGTAAGGTTTGATGTTTTCTAACCTTCTCGAACACAAGACAGTTGAATAAGTATATTCGGGTAAGGTTTGATGTTTTATAACCTTTCCAGGAAAGCTTAGTCACTTTGGACTAAGTTTATGATTTTCGGGCATGCTTTGAAGTGTTTACACTTTCCGGGTAGAGTACACTACTGTACTAATTTCGCAAGCAAGCTTGAAGTCGTGAGATGAATATGTGTACTAGCTAGCTTTTAACAAGGATTACTTGTTCCGAGCAAGCTTTGCATCCTATATGATTCATATTATACCAAGCAAACTTTGTGAACTTAGCTTTAGTACACCAAGTAAGCTTTGTGATTTGTGTGAATATGTTTTCTTTGAAATTACAAGTGTTTCCGGGCAAACCTTGTTTACCGGGCACACTTTATACTTCGAGAACACTTTGAGTTTTCAAAGTTCCCCTAATATACTTGGGTAATTTCAATCTAACTTTCTGGGTACATTGTGTGCTATGAATCCCTTTTAGCATTTTGTACTCTTGAAAGATTGTCGAGCATACTTTGCTTCAAAGTATACTTGACTGATTATTGTGAATGTTTACTACTACGGGTAAAGTTTGTGATTAAATGTATTTAATGAGCAAGGTAGTTAAATTAGATGTAAATTGTCTTGGGCATCTTAACTGATTCCTAGTAAGGTTGCATGCTTGATGTGTTATACTTGATTGATGTTACTTGTGATTTAGTTCTCAAGAAATCGTGTATTTCAAGTAAGCTTTCTTCTTTTTAACTTCTAATTTATACCAACTTATAATCGGGTAAGCTTTGAGTAAGTGGAGTATACCGAGTAGACTTTGCAAAGATTTACTTTTTCGAGCAGAGTTTTCTAAACTTAAATATTAAAGAGTTGGATATTTTCAAATGTTTTTTTAAAATATCAAGTGGATAATGTTACTGCTTGACAGCTAATAACTTATTAAACGACAAAAAGCATTTAAAACCCACTTTTCAAAAGGTATATAAGAGGGAGTGAGAGACGATTTATACATTATTTCCCCTCTCTCTCTCTCTCCTTCCACTGATTACTCTAAGTAATAACAAATCGACTCATCGCTTCCGATTAATCCTAACCCTAACTTTACCAGCCCACTAATTCCGACTCGGTAAGCAATAATTACTTGTTTTCCGACCACGATTAGTTGATTATGGGCTTTGATTATGTATTTGATTACTAACACTTTGCTTTGTGTTTAGGTTATTAATTTGTCGAAGATCAGGTTCTTAATGAAACTTCTCTTTTTCTTCTTCAAATTTATAACTTGAAATTGCTTAAAGTAATGAACTTTTATGCTAATTTCACTTTGAATATGTTTGATTGTGTTGTTCAGATATGGCAGAAGAAGAAGATCAACCTAAATATGTCTTTGAAAAGAAGCACAATATGTGTGCCTTGTTGCAAGTCACTCCTGACAATGAGCAGGTGTCAAGGATGATTACTTGGATGGCAAGATCAAATGTGAGTTTTTCCTTCACAGAGTGCCCAGACATTTATAGAAATCATTCACTCGATTTCTGGTGCTCTGCAAGACTGGTTGATGATATAAATGGTTGAAGAATAGAAGCGACAGTTGCAAGACAAGAAATACAAATAACTGAAAGAATGATTAGATGATGCTTGCAGTTACATGATGATGACCATAACCCTATCAATTTCAACACCGATCACTTGATGAGGATCTTTGAACAGACAATGGGATATCAGGGGACGGTACACGACGGACAATTTCAAAAGGGCATGTTCCCTATGCTGTACAGATTCTTAATTCATCATGTGATTCAGGGGTTTGCCCCAAGAAAAGGATCATGGACTCTGATGAGTCGTGACTTAGCAAATGCCACAGTTGCTATCATATATGATCTACCTTTCAACTTCTCAAAGATGGTATTTGAAGGCATGGTCGGAAACTTGAAGAAGGCCGAAGTGGATAGATTCCTACATTATCCTAGATTTTTACAGATAAACAGGGAGTTACAAGACTTACCCACTATTGGCATTACTCATCTGATGCAGAATCCCAACACATATAGAAGAATTGTAAATCCGGGAAGGGCAAACAGATTTAATCCAAACATCCCATTTGAAATTTTACCATGGTTATTGAACCATGATTTGGAGATTATGCCAGTACCTGAGTTGAGCTTAGAGGAGGAAGAAGGGGAAGATGATGTTGAAGGTGATGATGATGATTCTGATGATGGAGATAATAATGATGATGGAAATGAAGGAGGGGCTGGAGTAGCCATGAATGTTGATGTATTTGATCAGGGGGGGAACCAACATTCACCAATTGACCAACCACTACAATCACCACCACAAACTCCACCACACCAACCATTACCAATTGACCTACCTATTCAAACACCACCTGAATCACCACAACCTCAAAACCAAACCACTCAATCACCTACCGAAACCTTAACCTTGAGCCATCCTGAAACATCAACTCATACATCCCCAACACCACTAACACCAACAACCATTAGCCCAATTCAAACAGATTCATTTATTCCAAGCCCACCCAATACACAATCACCACCACAACCCATTATCCAAACTCAAACCACAAACCAAGAACAACCTGAACATGAACCTTTCTCTACATCACCACCTACAACCCCATATACTGAAACAAACCTAGCCCAAAGAAATTTGGACTTAATGAAAGAAAATGTAATGTTGATAGATCAGTTGGCCCGGGCTATGATGAAAATTCAAACCCTGGAGCAGGAGGTTGAGAAGACCTCAGCTGCCCCAAAACAGGGGGAGAATGTAAATATGCCAACTAATGTTATGATGAGTGTTGAAACTGAAAAGGATACATGTGTAGAGACTGTTGATGGTTTGAAATGTATACTGATTGCATATGATGAGGAGGAGGAGAGTAGAGGATGTTGATTATGAAGTAGATTCTTCTGATAAAGGAGAACAAAATTATGATGTGAATGACGAAGTAATGAATGTGATATGGAGTGAGGAGGATGAGGAAGTAAGGAATGATGAGGAGAATGTAAATGAAGCTGAAATGATAATAAATGAAGAAAATTTAGTTCTTACTGATGAAGCAATTGATGTCTTAACTAACATTCTAACTAGGGAACAAACTGATGTAATGAATGAGGAAGATGCTGCTACTAAGGAGTTAATACTTACTGAACCTGAAGAACATGAAAGCTCCAAGAGGGTAGAGTATGATCCAGACTTAGAGGCCCTTGAAAAAGAAATTGATGATTATCAACAATCTGAAGATGAGGAAGATGTACAGAAAAGAATAGATAAAGGAAAGGAAAAGGTCACTGAAGAAGAGCCTATTAAGGCAAATCCTGTGAAAGACATCTTGTTTAGAGATGATGTAGAAGCTTCTGCTGCTGCCAGGAGAAAAATTGAAAAAACTATGAGAGAAACAAGGGAGAGGGAAATTTTGGCCCAAACGTTATCTCCAGAAGAACTGGCAGAGCAAGAAGCACTGATCACTCAAGCTAATGTGGCTAAAATAATAAATGATGATGAGGCTGAGGATCAGATTGTAATTGAAGCCTTGATAAATCTGAGAATGGATGAGGAGGTTGACAATTCCCTAGCAATGGTTGTGAGTAAGTTTGCACAGAAGGATCCTGAGCCTGAAAAGAAATAACAACAGGAGCCTGAGAAGGAACCTGAAAAGAAAAATGAAGAATCAATAGAAGAGATGTTGGCTAAAGCCTCAAGAATACATGAAAATTTGGGAAGATTTGAAAAGACATATTCTAGAAAGAGAAAAGCCACTGATCAAGGCATGAGGGAGGATCTGAAAAGAACAAATGCTATGTAGAAACTCCTGATGATGAAGATAGTCCAATCAGTTCCATTGCAAGCCTTGAAACCAGGAGAAAAGCTGTCTGGTGTTCCTGATGTTCATATTGTAAGTGATCCAAACCCAGAACATCCAACTTCTGATGAGCCCAAAATAGATGCAGTTAATGAATCAACTGAGGAGGAGGATGAGTCTGATGAATCTGATAATAATGATGACAATGATGGAAAAGGTGATGAAGCTGCCAGTGTTGTGTCCCCACAAGTCACAATGACTGATGAGCAAAGGGCAAACATTGAGCTGAGTATGTTGGAACCAAAAAGAAACATCCATTGGTTATGAAACTGAGAAGTTATGGAATAAGTTTTGAAACTTTGGCTGATTTGGATGACAATCAGTTGCAAAAGAGACTGGACAAGGAGAGAGATGTAATCAAGAAAAAGATGCAACAAAAGAGTGATAGCCAGAAATACAGAGAATATCTAAGAAAACATGGCTATTCAGAAAAAGATTTAACTCACTTTAAGATTGACAAGCTTCAAGATCTTTACAATAGTGAAAGAGAAAAAGTGAAAGAAAAGTATGTGAAGGAACATGAGGAGGATGAAAAACTAAAAGCCTTAAAAGAAAAATATGGAGGAGAGTGTGGAAACCTGTTGGAAAGAGGTATAAAGCCAAACATGGTTGATAGTCTGGATGAGAAAACAGTTGAAACCATCTATTCCAATATGAAAAGAAAAGAAAGATTGAAAAAGGTGGTACAAACTGATATATCAAGTGTTAAACAAAAGGGCTCAAATCAAGAGAAAGAAAGGCAAGAAGAACAGTCTGAGCCTCCTAAGAAGAAAAGAAAGTTAATGTCATTAAGAAAGAAGCAAGAGGCTGACAGAGATAAAACTCAAGAAACCCCAATCCCAGAGGAAGTAAAACCTGAACCAGTTGAAGAACCCACTGTTCCTTGGGAAAATAATGAGATAATTGACATTTTAAGAGGGGTAATGACTACTCAGAAAGGGATGTATGTTGAGGCCTTTAATGCATTAACCAAGGATGAACTGAAAGAAATTTTTTATATGCAAAAGGCTGAGTGGGAAAAAGTATTGTTGCAGGGGGCAAATCCAAGAAGCTTTATTGGAGGGAGATTTGTACCTGTTGGTTTATTGCGTGATGAGATAATTGATGAAATGATTGCTAGACTGTTTAGTGAAGGAGGTGAAAGTTTGGAAGAATTGGTAAATCTTCCTGCTGAAATGGTGATGAGTTGGTACCAGAAAAGATTTGAAGTAGAGGGGCCCAGTCAACCAATGATGGCCACACAAACAGGGCCATCTACATCAAGACAACAACCAACAATTCACATAAGGGAATCAAGTGGAGCTGAACTGCAAAGAACAACAAGACCACAATCTAATGTGGATCTGCCCCGAAGACTCTACTATGATTCAGTCTCTCAAACTCTGAAAGTAGTAATGGAAAGCAAACAACTGAGAGACATTATTATGAAAGAAGTCTTTGCTGAGTTCACACCAGAGCAGTTGGAAAAGATGGTCAAGCTTGACCTTTATGACTATCATGATACAAGAAAAATGGCAGGAAGACAGCAAAATGAACTCTCAAAGTTCCTAAGAGATGAAGCTGGCAAGAGATTCCCCTTCTTGAAAGAAAAGAAAAGCTGGAAAATGAAAAGACTTGAGAAAACAAGAACAGCTAAACTGAAGAAAATAGCTAGTGCCAAGTTGAGATATGAAATGAACATCAAAGATAAAAATCCTCTGTCAAATATGAACACCTGCATCAGATTGGAAAGAATAATGACAAGACCAAATTATACTGTGCAGAAGAATGGCATAATTGCAGAAGTTGAATACAAGGAGAATTCAGGCCATTATGTTCTAAGAAACTCAGATGGAGCAGCTTTGGCAGTAATTAGAAGAGATGAAGACTTGACTTACCTGCACTATGAACACTTAACAGATATTAGGGATTTGGTCATTCCAGAGAGTCACACTCACTACCAAATCCTTGAAATCTTCAAACAAAGGGCAACAACAGTCATGGCAAATAGAAGGCAAGCCTACTATGATGCAAGAAGAAAAAGAAAATGAACATTAGTATAGGCTTTGTTTTGTAATGTCTACGGACAACATTTGAATATATAACTATTTGATTTTGTTATGAACATGTATTTTGATTTTGATTTGCTATGTATTTTGACTAAGTGTATGTAACCATAGAGATGTTTTGGGTCAGCTAAGGTGTTCCAATCTAGGGGGAGATTGTTGAGTCAAAGATTTGACCTAAGAGAGATATATGGAAGATTGGAATCTTCTCAACCTCCTCAGAATTCGCTAAGTATGGGTCCGATCACACTTTAGACTTCCGAGCAAGGTTTTACTTAGCCGGGTATGATATTTTGTCTATCGGGCAAGCTATCTTCTAGAATTCTTCTTTAGTGGATATCCGGGCAGGGTTCGCAAATTAGTGTATTACCGGGCAAGGTTCACTAGTTTATGCAAATCCGGGCAAGGATCACTTTATCAAGCAAGTCTGTTCTTCATAGCCAAGCAAGGTTTACTCCCGAGTAAGCTTTTGGCTAACCAAGCTCATGAAGCCAAGTGATTGGAAGACCGGGCAAGGTATTCTTTAATAATACATTGGTCCAAGTAGGCTTGATGTTTAATGGAATATCTCTAAGTAACATCGGGCAAGGTTCAACTCAAGTAAGGAACAGCGCAGCCGGGCACACTTTGCTAATAAGCTATTTTTATAGTAAAGAGTTGAAGGGACCATCGAAGAACAAAGTTGCTCGTGAGGTTTTTCAGGAAAAGACTGATAAAGTCAAGAAGATTGAAGTCTACCCAGTGAGTATTTTACTTGGTAAAATACTCTTTAAGTTGTCTACCCGAAAACTAATCCCGGGCACACATCTATGTTACCAAGTACTGAAGGAAGGCAAAGCACACAGTCTACTCGGAAAGCCAATACTGCTACAAAGCCTACCCGAAAGACTTGTTTTACACTTAAAATAATCTTGAATATGTTTTATCATTTAGGGTTTCTAGAAGGAATTACAGTTGTAAAGGAGGTGTCAGGCCTATAAAAGGAATAATTTAGGGCACGCCTCCTAAGGACGGATAGAGGCAATCACACTTTCAGGATAAGAAAGAATATTTCTGAGTGTGACAGCCATCCTAGGAATCGTACGGATAAACTTTCCCTTCAAGAAACCCTAAATCGATTATCTTTTGTATGATGAACATTATATGAATGGAAATCTTTTGAGTGAATCTTATGTGTGTTAGTTATCTTTGATTATTGTTTAGCAACTACCCTGTTTGTTATTGATTCCGCCTTTAACAAACGGTTATCTTTCTAAATATAGCAACTCGTCATTAACTCCCTTGTCAACACATCTATTTGTGTGAGTTATGACTTGATTTGTGTAAGATCTACCTGAAATCGGGGACCTGACAACTACCATAATAATGATAATTTGTTCTTATTGATTTGCTCACCAAAATAAGCATATTTGATATATGTTGGATAGTTTTTTCAAAGTGATTGATTTGTTTGAATGTAGGATGACGGTGTAATAAGATTAAAGAATCTTGATATATTTTAATCTAATTAAAAATATATAAAGTAAAAATAATAATAGGTGATTAAGTTGATATACGATATAATAAGAATAGTTAATATTCATTGTTGAATAAAAACCCACAAATCACTAACCGAAAAACAAAAGAAGTTATTTACATATATGGTTTAATGTAATTTTTTCCACATGATAAAATCTCCTTGATTACAGATGAAAAAAACGGCCTCAGAATTTTAGTCGAGAACTTTTGACACAAAAATCTTGAATTCAAATATAATAGTATCATTATTTAATATAATGATATTAAGATAATAATAATGTGGTTTTGTAAAGTTACCATATTTATGATTACTTAACAAATAAAAGTTTTAGCATTTTACTAATATGCCCTTATAATTAAATAAGGCAAAAGGAAAAAGAAAAAAATATGTTTGGTTAAAACCATTTCTTGCCTAAGGTAACTTCTCGTCTGAACTTAAGTCTCTCTCTCTCTATATATATATACAAACACACACACACACACACACATATATATATATACTATTTAACAAATAAAGTTTTCTAAATGACACATGTCATCACTACGTTGATTCTTACAAATTTTTCCCGCGTCTCTCCCATATTAAGTATATTTCTCTTTTTAATATTTCATTTTCAGTTTTTAATAATTATATCCTAATTTAAAAGAATTCATACCATCATAAATATGCTAATTTGTTTAATATAAAATATATTGCATTAGTTATTAATATTATATTTTTATAGGTAACCAATACGAAACGGGTGGGTTTCTTTAACCGGTTAAAGTATCAAACATTGTTCATGCCAAAACAGTTTAAGATTAGAATGAGTTTTAGTCCACGAGTTGGTTTAAAAAAGTAGCCATTTACAACTAAGTTCTTATATAAAAAATAACAAAGAAATAATTTATGAATTTTCTAACACCTTTTTATTTCCAAATTGCGTATTGTGTAATTTTTTACCATATAATATATCTTTGTATATGTGATACATTTTTTTCGTAGTTCACATTATGTTATTATTTAAAAAATCACTTAGTCTAACCCGTGTGCTACGCGGGTAACTAACCTAGTATATATATAAATAGATTTTAAACTATATTTATACATTGAACCTTGAACTTGTAAATGTTATATCAACTTGGTATAATTTAATATCTTAGGATTATTTTCATAATATATCCGCGTAGCTTGGAACTTGATTATTTTAATCAACTTTAAATCCCAATGATTCATTATCTGAACGAAACAAACGAATAATAACATTAAACCATCGAATTTGATATTAAATGATGAATGACAAATACAATGTAACGCCGCGTCTTTAACCCTATACATTTTGGTCAATTATACTAACTTATAAAATATAGGGACTAAAATTGACAAAATCTGAAATATTCATTCATCGCGATACACGATGGCTTAGGCATAAAGCCCATCGCGTAGCGCTATGGACTTGCACATTGACCCAGATTTGGGCGGCGTAGCGATACGCGATGGCTCAACCCAATGGACCATCGCGTAGCGCGATGGCTAGGTTAAGTAACCGTGGACACGAGTCCAACCATGTGTCAACACGTGGCACAAAATGACAGGCCACGTGTCAAGATAAGGCGGCGTCATATTGCAGCGTCGCGATACGCAACGGGCAAAGAAAAAACCCATCGCGTATCGCGATGGGTACCAATTTCTGCCTATAAATAGAGGGTTACGGGATTGAGCTTTATTCTTCCCAAACACACCTCCATTTACACACACTTAGCCTAGAGAAGTGTGCCCGATTTCCGTGACGAGACGACGTGCCATTTCCTCGTATTTTGTGCAAGTTACGAAATTATAATCAAGCTATCAATCACTTAAGCGAGTAGATCAAGATCCTGCCTTTTTCTTATTATCATTATCCAATCTAATGTAGGAGTTATGTTTGAGTTATTTGAATTATAACTTAGACAATCAATTGAGGCTATGATAGCCTTTAACCTTGATCGTATTTTATAAACATTCACAAACGAGTTTTCACAAACGTTACTTCATGATGAAGTAATGTTAAAACAAAAGATAAATTTTGACGGGCATGTAGTAACTGTAAGGGGGATATCACTAGTAGTGAGTTTCTTTCCAAAGGAAAGCAATTCGTACAAATCCCAATCAACCGAGTGACCCGTTTCCTTACCTGGAGAAACTTACCAATGTGTTATAACCTATTAAGCCAAAGCATGCTATATCAAACATCACATAAAACTAAGTGTTTTCACTCACAATCAAAGAGAAACGATTTCAAGGTTAAGCTTAGAAATCATAGCTTAATCAAGAAACACCATTCAAAACATTCACAAAAACCTATTTATGTATAGGTTAAATATCAATCTCAATCAATCAGTCAAGGTTTTCAACACCGACGGTACAGGTGAATACGTTAACCTTTTTCAATCAGTCAAAACATATTTATACTCGATAAGATGAACGGGTGTTTGTCTTAATGAGTCAGTCAATGATTACATGAGATTACATGGTCTTTATAACATTATAATACAAAGTAGAGAATAAAATCAACTCAGACCGAATACGCATGTGTTTGGATCCAAACATAACTGTTAAGCCTAATCAATCAAAGGCTAGGTAGCCGCGGGCTAAACAGTCATGACTAGTTCTCTATTCAGGGTATGTGGCTCGGAGAATACCGTTATATGTGTAGGGCATTGGTACATATATTGAAAGTAGATATACGTCTGCTGAGTTTGTTGAGAAAACTATGATTGTATTATAATCGTCATTCAAATGTTTTATAGAGTCATACGTGTTCACCAGCACATAGCTGACGTATTTTTTTCCAACCAATTGAAGGTAATTAAGCATGAGTAGCAATAGCAAGGATTAGAGTCTAAATTGAAGATAGAAGCGCGTTACGAGATGGCTCCATTTTGATATAAAATCGTTGTAATATAAAACATATATTCTGTAAACCAATACTTTGGTATTTAATTCCTAAGTAAATTTTCAATGTAAATTAATATTATATTCAACTTAAGTCTTCCGCTAAAATTAACCCATAAACTCTGATATATTTACAAAATAGGTATTAACTTGTGGTCACACGCCTAGGCCCTAAGTCGGGGTGTGACAGGTTGGTATCAGAGCCATCGATTTCAGCGAATTAGGTATTAAATATTAGTACCTAAGCTTTAACCATTAAAGTTATTATTATTTATATTATTATTATTTCGTAGGGATAAGATAGGATCGGTAAACCTCCTATCCCTAAAGACAATTAAAGTGCAGATCTCTTACGTTAACTATCTTGGTCATAGACGCCGAGTAGCCATTCGATCAAAACTGGTAATCATTCACGAACCATCCGATATGGAGAGTAGCAATAGTTATTATACTAACTTTTTCAATCACAATCAACCAATCAATCCAGTGTTACCTTATGGGAGCCAACCCGTGTATCTCCCAGGAAGTCGGAAAATGCCAACAGAAATTTCTGACGATACCACCGATAACATTCCCCAGTACTATACATCCAAAATTCCAACATACCATCCTTCCGAGGAACATGAAGTCCAAAGCAGGATCAAGCAGGAAACCGAATCTGAATCTGAATCATCATGCTGGATGAATTGTCACTCTGATCATAGGAGATGGCAATTTGGATTACCACCACTGAATTACCGATACCATATTCCGCAAACTACTGCAGAACCAAGCCAGAAACCAAATATGAGAGTCACCATGCCCTACAAAAAGAGATTTGATTCATCACCAATGAAGACCCTTATGAATCGGAAGAGGATCCCGAAGAGGAGGAGGATCCCGAGGAAGAAGAGGAGAACGAGAATCCTTATTTTCCTCCATACATAGGAACAAGACCCTCAATCTCTCAACAAGCTAAGAAGATCCGTGAGGAGGAAAATCTTATCGAGAAATTTAATACTACCAATATTCCTGATGAAGAAATGCATGCATACGTTGCACCCCCCATCTCTATCCACAAGAAAACGCTTATCTCTTCCCAGCTTTATCCGCACCAACGAGATCTTCTAACCCGCCAACCTTGGTGATGGACGAGCTGAGGAATGAGGTAGTGGACAAGAAGAAGATAGGAAGGAAGATTGTTAAGAAATGTGACAACATGAAAAATCTTGTTAAAAAGTGGATTAAGGATTAGGAATCGTTGTTAGCTGTATGTTCTCTTTTCTTGTGAAATAAATAATGTATGATAAAGAAAGTGTATCGTTTCCCTAAATCGTGCTTTATTCATGTAACAGCATGTCTAAAGCTAACAGAAGAGGTCCAAATAAATAATAAAGAAAATACTGTTGAAGAAAACATGCAATTAATCAACAATAATAAAGGAAAGACTACTATGGAAAATATTCAAGCGATACCACAAGATTATGTGCTTGGTATTCGCGATCTGATAAAGGAAGCTGTAAACCCAATTTATGAGATTTTGAAAAACGATCCCAGCCGTACCGCCTCTCAATCTAATAAAAGGGCGGATCGTAGCAAAAGTGAAATTGCAAATTCAAAGAAAGAATTTAAAAGAGAATCGGAGAAGAAAGAAAGTAGGAAAAAGGAAAAAGAAACCGAGAGAAAGAAAGAAGCAAGTGATGAAAGCTCTACGGCTGAAAACGACCTCCGTGATAGGACAACGAAATTTAAAATACACGAAGGTTGTGATTTCAAAGTAATCAAAGTTTTATAATCCCAAAGAATTCCATGGAGACAAGGAAGCGATAGTTACCCTCCGATGGTTGGACGAGATGGAGTCGATCATGTTGATAAGTAAATGCACGGAAAAAAAGAAAGTTTAGTATACCTCCCAGATGTTCAAGGGGGAGACATTAGAGTGGTGAAATACCCTGATCGGAATCAACGGTAGGGAGAATTTATACAAATTGGATTGGGCGACGTTTAAAGCCATGATATTAAAGAAGTTTTGCCCAATTAATGAAATGGATCAAATTCAGACTAACAGTGGAATCATAAAGTTGTGGGAACAAACCTCAAGGAATATAATACAAAGTTTCTTGAATACTACAGAATTGTACCTCATTTGGTCACTCCTGAAATTAACAAAGTAACACGATATATCTATGGGTTACCAATCGAAATCCGTGATTTAGTTCGTTCACATATGCCGTCTTTGACGGAATCTACTATGGAGTTGACCGGGTATTTAATGGATGGGATGATTAGAAACCGTGATGAGAAAAGGAAGGATGACGGAAGAACAATTGTGGGAGGAAAGATGAAGAAGGTGGAGAAGAAACGAGAAGGGGCGTTTGTGTATAGTCTTGCGGTAGGAGACATTTTGGTAGATGTCTTCGACCAACCAACACTGTTATATGTAAATTCTGCAAGAGACCAGGTCATGTGGAAACATATTGCAAGAAGAAAGCAGTTTTGTGTTTTGAATGTGGTGAGAAAGGACATTTTAGCAATGAATGTCCAAAGAAGAAGCCAACGACAGCGGCGACTGGTGCAAGTGGCAGCGGTTCCAAGACAGAGGCCAAGAAAGGAAATGCACATGTCTTCATGCTAGACACTCAGAAGGCAGCTGATATACCGGACGTGATCACCGGTACGTTTCCTATTAATAATGTTTATGTTAGAGTATTGTTTGACTCGGGTGCAAACCAAAGTTTTATAGATTATAAATTTTGTAGTCTATTAGATGAACCCTTAGTTAAACTAGATAAACATTATGAAGTAGAAACTGTTGATGGACATGTAAGTAGAATAACTGAAGCTCTAAATAACATCACAATTTCATTAGCCAATCACAACATACCTGTACGACTTACCTATGACATTAGCATGTTTTGATGTAGTTTTAGGAATGGACTAGTTATCATCTAAATAAGCCCGTATCCTATGTAACGATAGAGCTATTGATATCCGAACATCTAACAATAAAACCATTTGTATTACCGGAAATAAAGAAGGGGGAAAGGTAGGAATTATTTCTAAAATAAAAGCATGTCACTGCATAGGTAAAGGATGCCTCGCATTCATGGCCTATGTGACTAAAGAACCTGAACCCAAGAAGATGGAAGAAGTGTCAATTGTATCTGAATTTCAAGATGTGTTTCCTGACGAGCCCCGCCAGATAGAGAAGTAGAATTTAGAACTGACCTTATACCAGGACCGTCACCAATGGCAAAATCTCCTTATCGTCTAGCACCTACAGAAATGAAAGAATTAAAAAAAACAATTAGATGAGTTGCTAGAAAAAGGATTCATACGACCGAGTTCATCACCATGGGGAGCTCCAATTCTATTTGTAAAGAAGAAGGACGGATCGATGAGGATGAGTATAGATTAAAGAGAGTTAAATAAGGTTACGATAAAGAACAAATATCCGCTTCCAAGAATAGACGATTTATTTGATCAGCTCCAAGGAGCGTGTTGTTTTTCTAAGATTGATCTTATATCGGGTTACCATCAGTTGAAAGTGCAAGAAGAAGATGTACCAAAAACAGCATTTAGAACCCGATACGGACATTATGAGTTCATCGTGATGCATTTCGGACTCACCAATGCTCTGGCAGCTTTCATGGACATGATGAATCGGATTTGCAAACCATACTTAGACAAGTTTGTTATCCATTTCATTGATGATATTCTTGTTTACTCGAAGTCCAAAGATGATCATCAAGTTCACCTCAAATCATACTTGAAACCTTAATAAACGAGAAGTTGTACGCCAAATTCTCTAAATGTGAATTTTGGTTATCCGAATTTCAATTTCTTGGACATGTTATAAACGAAAAGGGTATTCAAGTAGATCCGGCAAAGATAGAAGTTATAACCGAATGGGAGAAACCGAAAACACCAACTTAAGTCCGAAGCTTTCTAGAATTAGCCAGATATTACAGAAGATTCATTCAAGACTTCTCCCGAATAGTTATCCCATTAACTTCACTCACAAGAAAAGCAACTAAGTTTGAATAGGGACCGAAGCAAGAAGAAGCATTTGAAACACTCAAAAAAAAGTTAACCAATGCCCCTATCCTGGCCTTGCTAGAAGGACTAGAGAACTTTACCATATACTGTGATGCTTCGCACAAGAGAATGGGATGTGTTTTAATGCAAGGAAAGAAGGTAATTGCTTATGCTTTGAGACAGTTAAAGGTTTATGAAAAGAATTACACCACACACGATCTTGAATTAGGCGCTATAATTTTAGCATTGAAGTTATGGCGACATTACTTGTATGGTGTTAAGTTCATGGTTTACACAGATCACAAAAGTTTGAAACATATATTTGATCAAAAATAATTGAACATGAGACAAAGGTGTTGGATGAAAACACTCAACAACTATGATTGTGAGATTGTATATCATGAAGGGAAAGCCAATGTTGTGGCTGATGCCTTAAGTAGAAAAGAACATGAAAAGCCAAAGAGGGTCCGAGCTCTTAGGTTGGAACTCAAAGTCGATTTAGTTTTGCAGATTAAAGAAGCTCAAAAGTTGGCACTGGAGGAAGGAAACATTAAATCTGAGAAAGAAAACGGCACAATTGACCAATTGATCAAAGGAGGTGACGAAATCCTTAGACTTGGTACAAGGATTTGGGTACCAATGGTCGGGAATCTAAGAGATAAAATTTAGAGGAAGCACACAAGTCAAAATACATGATACATCCAGGAAGCGACAAGATGTATCACAATCTAAAGAATGATTACTGGTGGATTGGTATGAAGAAGGATATTGCTCTATATGTAGCTAAGTGTTTAACATGTTCTAAAGTAATAGCCGAACACCAAAAGCCGTTAGGATTGCTACAACAACCAGAAATCCCGATATGGAAATGGGATATGATAACCATGGATTTCATCATGAAGTTACCCAAAACTTCTCGCCAAAATGATGCAATCTGGGTTATTGTAGATAGACTTACTAAGTCTGCTCATTTCATTCCAATTCAAGAAACGTTTAGCATGGATAAGTTAGCACACTTATAAGTCAAAAACATAGTATCCTTACATGGTGTGCCACTATCCATCATTTCCAATAGAGATAGTTGTTTTACTTAAAATTTTTGGTCAAGCTATCAAAAAGCCATGAGGACTCGATTAAATTTAAGTACTGCATATCATCCCCAAACTGATGGATAAAGTGAACGCACAATTCAAACCTTAGAGGACATGCTTCGTGCCTGTGTTATTGATCTAGGAGGAAGTTGGGATACCCATCTTGCTCTAATGGAATTCTCGTACAACAACAGTTATCATACGAGTATCCAAATGGCACCATTTGAAGCATTATATGGGCGTAAATGTAGAACACTTGCATGTTGGTCAGAAACATGTGATAGTCAGTTGTCAAGACCCGAGTTTGTTCAAAGAACCATTGATTAAGTTATACAAATCCGAGAACGATTGAAAGCGGCAAGAGATAGATAAAAGAGTTATGCGGACATTCGTCGCAGGCCATTGGAATTTAAAGAAGGAAATAGAGTACTGTTGAAAGTATCACCTTGGAAAGGTGTAGTAAGGTTTGGAAAGAACGGAAAACTGAGTCCACGATTCTTTGGACTATTTAAGATACTTGAAAGAATAGGGCCAGTTGCTTATCGGCTAAAGTTACCCGATGAAATGAAAGGCATTCACGACGTGTTTCACGTATCCAATCTACGCAATTGTTTAGCCGACGAAACTCTTGCTATGCCGTTAAAAGATTTTAAAATCAACGAGAAGCTCAAGTTTGTTGAACAACCAATTCAAATAGAAGATAGCATGATCAAATTTCTCAAGCACAAACGACTCAAACCACGTGAAAATCAAATGGGATTCAAGACGAGGACCCAAGTATACATGAGAGCTCGAGTCAGAAATGAAAATGAAGTATCCTTATCTATTCCAATAAATCTCGAGGACGAGATTATTCAAAAGGTTGGGAGGATGTAACACCGCGTCTTTAACCATATATATTTTGGTCAATTATACTGACTTATAAAATATAGGGACTAAAATTGACAAAATCTGAAATATTCATTCATCGCGATACGCGATGGCTTAGGCATAAAGCCCATCGCGTAGCGCTATGGACTTTCCACATGGACCCAGATTTGGGCGGCGTAGCGATACGCGATGGCTCAACCCAATGGACCATCGCGTAGCGCAATGGCTAGGTTAAGTAACCGTGAACACGTGTCCAACCACGTGTCAACACGTGACACAAAATGGCAGGCCACGTGTAACGAGCAGATAAGGCAGCGTCATATGGCGGCGTCGCGATACGTGACGGGCAAAGAAGAAACCCTGTTTTTGCCTATAAATAGAGGGTTACAGGATTGAGCTTGATTCATCCCAAACACACCTCCATTTACACACAATTAGCCTAGTAGTGAGTTTCTTGCCCAAGGAAAGTAATTCGTGACGGGCATGTAGTAACTGTAAGGGGGATATCACTAGTAGTGAGTTTCCTGCCTAAGAAAAGTAATTCGTACAAATCCTAATCAACCGAGGGACCCGTTTACTTACCTGGAGAAACTTACCAACGTGTTATAACCTATTAAGCCAAAGCATGCTATATCAAACGTCACATAAAACTAAGTGTTTTCATTCGCAATCAAACAGAAACGATTTCAAGGTTAAGCTTAGCAATCATAGCTTAATCAAGAAACACCATTCAAAACATTCATACAAACCTATTTATGTATAGCTTAAATATCAATCTCAATCAATCAGTCAAGGTTTTCAACACCGAAGGTACATGTGAATAAGTGAACCTTTTTCAATCAGTCAAAACATATTTATACTTGATAAGATGAAGGGGTATTGTCTTAACGAGTCAATCAATGATTACATGAGATTACAAGGTCTCTAAAACTTTATAATACAAAGTAGAGAATAAAATCAACTCAGACCGAACACGCATGTGTCTGGATCCAAACATAACTGATAAGCCTTATCAATCAAAGGCTAGGTAGCCGCGGGCTAAACGTTCTTGACTAGTTCTCTGTTCAGGGCAATGTGGCTCGAAGAATACCGTTATATGTGTAGGGCAGTGGTACATATACCGGAAGTAGATATACTTCCACTGAGTTTGTCGAGAAAACTATGTTCGTATTCTAATCGTCATTCAAATGTTTTATAGAGTCATACGTGTTCACCAGCACATAACTGACGTGTTTTTTTCCAAGCCATTGCAGGTAATTAAGCATAAGTAGCAATAGCAAGGATTGGAGTCTAAATTGAAGATAGAAGCGCGTTACGAGATGGCTCCATTTTGATATAAAATCCGTGTAATATAAAACATATATTTTGTAAACCAATACTCGGGTATTTAATTCCTAAGTAAATTTTCAATATAAATTAATATTATATTCAACCTAAAGTCTTCCGCTAAAATTAACTCATAAACTCTGATATATTTACAAAACATGTACCAACTTGTTGTCACACGCCTAGGCCCTAAGTCAGGGTGTGACATACAAATACATTTAAACGACGAAACGGGTCAGTTTAACGAATACAAATACAAAAAAATTGACAAATGTCACTTCACGTTGCGCCGTCAGCTCCCCCGGGTGCATATTTTTTTGTGTATACGGGTGTAACATCCCGAAATTTCCATGAATAATATTTAATGTATTATTTATTTATGATGGAAAAGTTTACTTCAATAAGTAGAAAATTAATAAAATAATAATGATGGAATGTTAAGTAGGCTAATTAAATGGGAATAAATATGGACCAAAAAAAGGAAAGGTGGACCTTAGGTCCATGGGCTTAAGGGAGTATAAATACCCCTTAAACCCTAATCCTTTCCATTTTTATCCATCTCTACACCATAGCCTACACATTCAAAAACACACACAACACCCTCCTTTATCCCGAGCCGAGATCCGAAGGTGAGAACCCGAGCTTGATAGTGTTAAAGCATTGCAACGAGCCAAAGCCGATATCAAAACTAGATTATGTGCGTAAACCGACTCGTTTAGAGTACGTTTATAACGAAAACTTGTTCATTTATGTTCTGATTCATTTAGTAATCTTAGATCTATAAGAGTATGGTAAACACGAATAATACGTGATGATTCTTGTGGAAATTCGTCAGCATTTGATAGTTTAATCGATAGCCTAAAGAACCGTATGTATATATGTATAAATCGCACCACGTAAAACGTAATATTTGGATGATTGATGGATTAGGGTTTGTAGGCGCTGAAAAATACGAGTTCATTGATACCAAAATCATGTAGATTCACCATGATTTGATTGTTAATGGCATATTTGATAAAGGTTGACTGCGTCTGTCCTTATCAATTTTGACTTTGACCCTGAATCAAATTTTGGATAAGAACTGATGCTCATTCGGTATGATAAACGAATAATCGGTCATTCGTTATACAGTCATAATGAATAGGATTCATTCGCGTGTCTTTGATGACGAATGAACCGTTCATTCATCTTAATGAATTAATGAATGGCATCCACCATTCGTTATTCATCCATTCGCTATGATAAGACAACGAATCAGTTCATTCACTATAAGATACGCTTACATACTCTTGTAACGAATGAGCCCTCATTCGTCTAATAAAAAGAACGAATGGCCTAGTCATTCGTTATGCACTCATTCTTCGAAAATCAAACCATTCGTTATAACGAATGGAACCATTCATCATAACGAATGGAATGGCGAATTAGGCTAAACCAGAGGCCATTCGTTATAACGAATGAGTTAGCAAATAAATTAATAATTTAAGAATTCTAAAGGAAATGCAGCTTAACCCCAGCCAGGGGCTCTGCCCCTTGGACCCCACTAGGGTCTGCCGCCCCTAGAACCCCACTGCCAGGGGCGCTACCCCCGGACCCCCGTTATTTGAGGGATATATTAAACTAGAATACGAAATAGGTAGTGATAGTTAATCGATACGTGTAATTGTTATACAGTTAGCCGTGCCTAGTTAAAGAAAGGAGTTACCATTAACTCTGAGAGAAACCGAGTTCAGGTGAGTTTCTAGCCCCATTTTCTTGTTATTTTTCGGGGCTGTGTGCGTACTCAATGTGAATGTTAATACACTTAACTTAGGTGGTAAGTATATGCTATATGTGATAGAATGTATGAATGTAATGAGCGAATGCTTGTTGGTACGTGAACGATTTTCGGATATTATAAGTATCGTCAAGGAGTACGATTGTGAGATGAATGATGTGAAGAATGTCTAAAGTGTTCGTATGCTACGATGTAATTATTGAATATGTGAGCTATGTGTAAGCAGGTACGTGAATGGTATGTGACATCCACGTCTGGCATAGTAAGTTAGGATGGCAAATCCCTCTAAACTTCTATTGGACCTAGACTCGATATGTGATAGCGTAAATAAGGACTGTGAACCTTATTAGTGTTCCTTATACGGATATTATGTAATTGAGTATGCGTTCCTTCTATGGGGTACCTTCTATGGACAATAATTATGGTTCCTTCTATGGATCAGGTATAGGGCTCCTTCTATGGATAATGTGTAGTGGTCCTTTTATGGAAAGTATATAGGGTCCCTTCTATGGGTATTGTTTAAGGATCCTTCTATGGATAATAGCCAGGGATCCTTTTATGGATAGTTTATATAGATCCTTGTATGGAAGATACAAGTTGTTACTTCTATTGATAACCGTAATTGTTCTTCTAATAGATATTATGCAATGGTCCTCTTACGGATAATTATAAAGTGTAAGGAATGAAGTTCGGTTTAAGTATGAATGTGTATCTTAGGATACGTATACATGAATGTATGAGAATGTATTGTATGTTGTCTGATTAATTAGAACTCACTCAGCGTAGCTGACTTTTAGTATGCACGCAGTTAAAAAGGTTTAATAAGCTAGCATGAGGATGACACATGGCATGGATTGAACAACTGGCATCTGAAGATGGAAGAAATGATGTTTTAAACATCATTTTTATTGTTATGTTTTAAAGAAAAGTTTGAATGTTTTGTAACCAATGATTGAAGTTAATGTTTCCGCGAAAGGTTTTAATTAACTCTGATTTGTAGAACTGTGTTTATGAGTAAATCCAACGCCAAAGTAGGGCATCGGGACTGGGCCTTACAATGGGTCGTCTTTTGGCTTGAACCGGAGGCCCGTGTTGTTTAAATCTCCAGCACCGACACTGACTCCGGCTACAGATCCGGGTAGCTAGACCTGAACATCGGCATAAGGTTTTGGGGCCTGTGGAAGTTGGCATACATGTTTAACTTCAGGTTAGGAAAAGGATACGGATAGTTTACGTTCGGTTGGTTTCCAGTGTTCGGGAACCATTAAATGTTTACGCTCGGTTGGTTCGTTGGTTTTGCAAACCATGGTATTGACCGAAAGGAGAGGGAATGGTTGGTTCGGCTGGTTCGGGTTGTTTCTAGGATTCATTTTTTAATGTTTTGTTTGAAGAAAATGGTGTATGTTTTGTATGAAATGGAGATGAAGTTGGAGGAGAAGTGGTATGTATGTATGTGTGTGTGTGTGTGTGTGTGTGTGTGTGTATATATACTAGCATAAACCCGCGCGATGCGACGGCGACAACACTTCACAACGGGTTTTTTTACCACTTTCTTTATACAAGAGTGTTGCTTTTCCTTATATAGGTGAGTTCACGAGCCGACTGCCGAGCCAAAGCAAGCTTGGCTCAGTTTTGAAACCAAGAAAAAAATAGAGCTCGGAATTAGGTTAATTTTAAACCAAGCTAGCTTAGATTGGCTTTATTATAAGAAACAAATTTTATTAAGACATACCAAGTACAAAATAAGTTCATAATGAGTTCAACTTAATACACAATACATAATACGTTTAACCAAACACTAAACACGTTTAACCAATTAGTAGACATGGAGTTTTATCTTGACAAGAACTTGATTTAGTAGCAAGTCATTGTTGAACAAATCTTTATTTGCTGTAAAGTATACTTTAACCTTACTAAAGTCAAACCCAACCTGAGAAGCACGAGTTTGTGTGCCACTGATGTAGCAAAATATACAAATAAAGAATAACACACCGCCTAAAACATTAGACAACATAGTTTAAGAACTTTCTTTCCTGACTATTAACCACAAAAACAAAACTAAAAACAACAATCATACACCATCATCATTGATACCTAGCAATCAACTTCGCCACTGCCTCTGCAAAAAGCAACGCATGAAGGATCTAGTTTTTGTCTTTCTCGACTCTAACATTTGGCTGCAAAACAAAAAGATATTTAACATTACAAAGATATTTCAAAAAGGAAAGAATCTGAAAATTAAAAAACTAAATTTGGTTTTCATTTTTAGAAATTTAGTTATTACCACGTGCCTATTTTTGGTCATAAACCGGTTTAACACTAACCAAATTGGAGTTATTAAAAGCTACAGTTGGACTTTGAAGTCAACCCATGTACTCAATTAGAAAATTGGTCAAAAGGTTAGTTTGTTGTAACAACAAAAGTTTGAAAAACAAAGTCAAAGTTTTATTAAAATTTTCATTTAAATTACCATCATAGGTACAGGTGAAGCATCTTTAAGATAATGTGAAAAAAACATAAAACACATACAAATAACTAAAGAAAATTGAAACTAAAAGAATAACAATGAACAACCTGAAACAACAGCCATATGCTCAAAACTGCCCAAACATGATCTGAAAGTTTTTTAACCATTATTCAATTAAACAAAATGAATAAAAGAAAATCCAAAAATACCCATGTTATAAATGTGACCAATTTTGTTTTCAACCTTGTGGCCCATAATATAAACGAACAATTAACTCGGATATAAGACTGTGAAATGTTAAGTTAAATAAACGTTTAAATAGTTAGCCATTAAAAGTTAACGTTTTATCTCTAACGGGTCAAACTGATTATAACTCTTAACAAAGTGATAAAAACAAAATAAAGTATATTTAGTTCATTATAAAAATAATGTGAACCGTTTATCAAAGAACAAAATAATTATATATATATTAATTTAGAAGTTACAGTTTACTCACATTGAAGTACTATTCATTACACAAGCCAGTAATTTTCTTACACGTCACAAGGGTGCACGAAGCTCAAAGTTGGTAGTTGAAAGAGAAAGAAATCCCTTTCTTCTTTCTCCTCTACAACTCCACCCCTAAAACACTTACCATACCCTAGAACTCAGTCCAATCTCATTTATGCAATGAAATCATAACTTATCCAGCAAAGGATTACAGTCCCCAAGATCAGCAGCACTACGGTACGTTCCAAGGCGTACGCACCTAACCAACGGCGCCTCTGTAGCCGGCTCTACCCCTGACGGGTACGGTATTCCGTCAGTCGCCCTTCAGGTATCACATAATTACCGTTGATTACGTAATTATGTTGGATTACGTGAGATTATGATGTTAATTTGTATTATTACTTTATTAGAGTGTTAAATTTAAACCAGTGGACTGTTGGATTTTTATATTGTCTCAGCTAGGGTTTATTATGTTGGATATTATCTTCATATAGGTGTATACTGTTATGAGATTTATATATAAACCATTGATGTCCCTTGAATTGGAAAATTAAGTTTTTTGAATTGGGGGTGAACATCCTTAGGCAATTACTAGCTGTGGTTTTAAGTTAAGAGCTTTAGTACGGTAACTACATAGTAGTTAGATTGATCATTAAGAACAAAAAATAGTTTCTTTTTTCCATCTTTATTTTAATTCAGTGTCGTTTTTAATTGTAACCGATCGTTGAGACCGACCTGTAACAACACGGGCCAAACTCGGTTACCGAACCCGACCCGAGGCTATTCAGAACTTATGTAACCAATCTTGACCTGAACCACTTCAAAGCCCTACTAAACAACGACCAAACCCGATTAAACAAAAAAAATTCCAAACCAAACCCGAACCACCAAAACAGTTTAATGATGGCATTTTTGAGAGACAATCCATATAATACAACATATATATATATATATATATATATATATATATATATATATATATATATATATATATATATATATATATATATAATTCACAGTTTATTAAGAACAATAGTAACTTCCCATTGTTGCACTCACATTGTATGTTGGCATACAAACCCAATACAGAGAGTAACAAAGCCTATAAAATACCTCCATTCAACCAACTATAACTACCCTATTACATTCATATCTAAAAGACGACAATTTGCCTTATTTTCTCTCAAACACCTAATCTGCAGCTAACATTTTCTGGCCCAAAGTAGGCCAACCCATAAAAGTAATGCACTAGAACTTCAAATCTCTCGGAGTTTGTATCAAGACATGTATAGAAATGATACTTAGTTACTTACACCTTCGAAGTTTACTCTAAAAATAGGGCTGCGATGATCTGCTCTTCACTCCATTTGATTATATCATTTGGTTTCTTAGTTAATAGGAGTGTTGCTGTAAAAACTGAAAACAAGAAACAATACTGGATTGAGATACCTTTAAATTGTTCAACTACTTTGACTTTGTTTGATTTGATAAACACTTTGACTATTGTTTGATAATTTTGCTAGGACACGTGTGAAGATCAATATGTTCCAATCTTCTTGGAAACCTCATAAACAACTTTGGATCACAGGATCATAATTGTTATGCGTGTCTGCATATCAAAATTATTTTGGGATCATTAGTTTTGACTTTTATTAAATTTGATAGGTTAAGATTGATTATACTTTAGTTACTTTTTTTGGGATCTTTAGTGGATATTGACTTTTGTGATGGCAGATACTAACTTGCAGTTGTCAAGTATGTCGAAGGTCTTTATGCTAATTATAGAAAGATGGAGGTACACGGTTCCTTAAATATTTAAAAGTCAAAACATCTAAAAATTTGAGTTTTAAAATTGTTTAGAATGATATTACATTGAATATTGATTTCATTATGAAAAACAATGCAGATGGCAACATGGGTCAACAAAAGTGCAAACAAAGCAAATGGATTTGTACCGGTATGTCTTGACTCTTGACTTGCTAACTTCAATTGAATACCACATTACTATGTATGTTATGATTTAAATTTGAATAACAAATAAATTTGCAGCCCAACATCTGTTTGGAAGCAACAAGGCACTAAAGGATATTGGAAGGTTAATTTTGCTCAGCTGCTCTTATATTTTTCAAATGTAGAACTCCGTATGTGAAAGTTAGGTTTCTATGTTCCCAATTGTAAAACAATGCCGATGGCACGCCCGCGCCGCGAAGCGCGGGTAAACCACCTAGTTCATATTTAAAAGAAAATGATTTAGAAAGATGCCTGCCTTCCTTCTTCCCATCACCAATTGCTAATGTTGCCCTTGTTCCTTCTTTAAAGACAATGCATAATACCTGCAAATCACAGTTGTGAGTGGAAGCCCTTTGCATAAAACATGAAGCATGACATAATCACCAACAACCCGAGCCGACTTCCCACAAACACCTTCGAAACCATAGCTATCATGAATAAAAACGTAATAAAACTTCAGATACACATTCACCATATTTAACAGTACTCGCATTTTTGGTATATTTCATTATCTATTTCAGACACGAACAAAATAAGTTTTAAAAATAACTAATATAATATCAACCAAGAACAGCTGAAACAACTACAATAAGTTTCAAAAACTTGTGCCATAGCATCAATAATAATTTGAATAACCCTAAAAATTACAAAAGTCAAGACTGGCAACAAATTATATTGCACTCTGGTTAGCTATCAATTTGTTTAGTTTCATGCTCGTCTATACCGTCAATCATTTGTTAGTTAATGTTGAACAAACAAACACGAACATGCATAGTTCTTGTTTGTTTGGTTCACTTACAGTATTAAACAATGTTAAAGCAGCATAACTTACCAGTAGAAAAAACAGGTTGATCATCGATCAAACTTATTCTTTGAAATCAGTTATTCTCTATACATCCACTGGAACCAAAAATCATTTCTCTGCCCAATACTTTTCAACCTGAAAAGACAGGAAAAAAAGTACATAGTCAACAAACCAGAAAAAGCAAAAAGCCCAGCAAACCACAGACTGCAAAGATGAGTTGGTTCAAGTAATAGTGAAAAAATGACGTTCATGATATTTTGTTTGAAACATAAGAATAAACTTTATAATATGTTTGACAAGAAGAATTACCTTCACGCCATATAAATGCTTCTACAACTTGACATCCCATCCCATGAGCCACATGACAAATAGATCTAAACACAGAAAACCCTAATTTTTAGTCAACGTTACAAGTATACAAAGACGGTTGAGTAAATGAAAATAAACCTTATCAAACTAATGGTATAAAGATTCATTCTTACCATTAAAAAATCCGGACGATGACAGAAAGTAGTGGTGGAAGACGATGATGATGAAGAAGTGATCGAATGACCAGCGGTCTACTTAAATCTCATATCTGTTTCGGCAAATCAAAGCAATGGTTTTGTTATATTAACATGTGGATACTAAAAATAATGAATCAAGTTGTTTCAGAACCGGAAAAAAGAAGCGGTTTTTCGCACAGCTTGCGCATAGTGCAGGTCCCACTTGTATATCGTATTTGGCCGAAGAAACATCGGACAGGTTGGAGTTCTTACCTTCTTGGGATTCCATGGACCAAGATCTGCTTTTATTATATGGGCAATATAGATCATATGGATGTAGAAAAAGCTTCTCATTTTGATGAATTGGAAACATCTCTTTTCCATTTCTATTTACCCAGTTCATATCTTTGTTTCGTGTGTTCCCCGGAGAAATTCGATCTCTTCAATATCGGGATACCACCTAAATAACTATAACTGCGGCCAAAGACTGTAATTTGAAATTACCTCTAATACGGTGACAAAGACTGTAATTTCGAGCAACCATCGCTGCTGTTAAGGGTTCAACCTTGTCAAATCGAGCGATTTTGTTGAAATGGCCTCCAAAATAAGTATGAATTGTAAAGAAGGCAACAAAATTGATTAATAAACAAACTATATCAGTTTGAGATGTAAAGAAGAAGATGAACTTACGATCTGTGAATTTTTTATTGGAGTTGTGGTCTATTAGGGTTTCATAGATGATTAAGAGGTATTGTATATAAACTGAACGTGAATCCATTGAAGAATCCTGCGATTGGAGGTCAAATGACGAAGATTATAGGTGACGAATCTTGTGGGTACTGTGTAGTAGAATCAGAGAGAGAGAGAGAGAGAGAGAGAGAGAGAGAAAGAGAGAGAGAGAGAGAGAGAGAGAGAGAGAGAGAGAACGCATTTGAATTTTGAAAGGAGATTAGGCTTTTCAATTTTGAATAATGCGTATGTGAGAGAACAAAGTAGTATGGGCGGGATTTCAAATTTTCATCAGGTTCTGGTATTACTTATTAGGCGTGTATGCTTCAACATCTTGTACCTTGTGCTTATCAATATGTAAAACTCTTATTTTAAGAGTTTTTGATAAAAAAGACTTTTTTACCCTTCCTATATGTATTTTAATATAGTATAGATAAAGAAAGGATCAAGAGAGAACTAGAGAACTAATAAAAAAATATTTTTAATTTAATTAGAAAAAATATTTTAAATTTTTTTTCTTTCATCCTTCTTATATTTTGTTATTCTTCAAAACAAAAAAAATAAAAAAAAACTCTCGTTGTAATGCATATATGCAACACGTCGACTTTTTTTATAATGCATATGTGCAATAGTGTGTATTTTGGTATGTGAAATAGTGTTAAATAACATATATGCAGTTGTTTGTATTGTATATTTGCAATAGTGTTATATTATATACAAAAATAAAAAAAAAAATCGATATAGTGCATATGTGCATTAGTGTTGTATTACGTATACGCATTAGTATGCATTGCATACAATAAATAGTGTTGTATCTGCATATATTCAATAATGTGAATTGTATAATGCAATTGTGTTGTATTATATGTAATAAAACAGTATTGTATATATAAAATGCACATTATTGCATATATGCACTACATCGACAGTTTTTTTTTTGTTTTTTTAGGAACAATATCAACTTGTTAGAAGTAGGAAACAAAAAGAAATCAAAAAATATTTTTTAAAAAGAAGTTAAAAATAATTCTTTATTCTTTATTAGTTCTCTAGTTCTCTCTTTAAGAGGAGTTCTCTCTAGATCCCACCTATATATATATATATTGTTTTGTTTTATTTTGTGTTTGTTTTTGTTTTTTTGTTTTTTTATATCATTGTTAGGCATAGATTATAGTGGTTTGTACTTAGTCTATATGTGTTTGGGCTGAGTATGTAACATGGGTTGGGCCGCGTATGTAAACTGAGATCCTAAAGGATCTCGGTGGGCTTTTGGCTGTTATTGGGTAATTGGGCTAGCTTGTTTTGGTTCCCTATATATAAAACACTTTCTATAGGGTATATATAAAACACTTTCTATAGGGTTTAGGGGTTGCTCATTTCGAGTTGTTAGTATTTGGCCGTCTAAGTGTTTACTAGACGAGGTTGTAACTATCGTGCTTAAGCACCCGACGTATAATAATACGTGTGTTTTGAAGCAATCACTATGTTTGTGCTATTTTGTGTTCTTGAATCACCTAGTATTGGAATTCCGCACCAATACTTGGTTTATTGATATCATAATTGTAGTGATCCAGATTCGGGAATTACAATTGGTATCAGAGCCTTAGACCTATTCAGGCTTGTTACTGTGATATCAAGGATTCAGTATTTCGATTTATTGGTGGTTTGCTTGTTTTTCCGGTGAACAAGTGATCAGATAGGAAGGAGAGCTAATTTTGGGAAAAGATTGGTTTTGGTTTGGAAACAAATCAAAATCCCATTTTTCTCGGAAGTTTGTTACGCTACAGATTGACCTTTGTTGAAAATCAGTGTTCTCGGCTACTCTTAGCTTTCGGCTGCAGCTGGTTCTCCATAACATTGGTTCTCGGCCAAGATTAAGGGTTCTCGGCTACTATTAGTTCTCGGCTAACCCAGTTTTCGGCCAAGACTTGTGTTTTCGGTGGAAAACAAAGGTTTTCGGTCAACCCTTGGGTTCTCGGTCATCAACTGTTTTCGGTCAAGCTTGTTCTCTGTTGACTTGTCAAAGTTTTCGGCCAAGACTAGTTCTCGGTCAATTATTGTAGTTCTCGGCTGATTTTTGTGGTTCTCGGTCCAATAAGCTGTGACACCTGTTCTCGACCCAGTAGACTGTGAATTCTGTTTGGGCCTGACTTGTTTCATTTGGGCCTTTTTGCTTGGACTATAAGACCTTTGGACTGAAATTATTTGTGAACTAATGGATCAATTAACTAATGGTAATGGTTCAACAACTCTTCACTTCCTCAAGAACTCGACTCGATCATGGGGACCACCACTCGTATACCCCGTCTCTTGTCTCATGAGGGGTTTAGTGAATGAAAATTTCGTTTTGAGAAGTATGTTAAGATGAAAGATGCCAAAGTTTGGAGAAGTATTGTTAGGGTGGCTCAAAGAATCACTTATCAAAGGGAAAATTCAACTGAGGTTATTGTGAAGCCTGTTGCATTATATGACGATGATGATTTTGCTAAAGTTGAGGAAGATGAAAAAGCTCTTTCTACTCTAACCATGGCACTCTCACCTGAGATTGCCCTTGGCTTTAAAGAACTTCATTCTGCTAAAGAGTTGTGGGAGGCATTGATCGAGGTGTATGGGGGAAATGAAGATATGAAAAGAAGTCGCCAAGACTTGCTGCGACAAAAGTTCAACATGTTTAATCAAGTTCTGGGGGAAACGTTGGAAACTCAACTTCAAAGGTTCATAGCATTGGTGACTGAAATGAGATCAGCAAGTATTTATCTGGCAACTTCTGAGACAAACAACAAGCTGGTGAACTTATTGCCAAAGAGTTGGGATATGAATGTTGCCGTTATCAAAAAGACTAAAATTATCAACAGAGTGTCTCTCTCTGAGATGATGGTTACTATCAAGGCATGTGATATGGATGATAAGCAACGTGCAATAAATCATGCAAACTCCTAAAGCGCGGCTGGGTACAACGTTGCTTCCAACAGTGCTCTCATCTCTCAAGACAGTTTTTCAATGTTCAAGGCTACTCAACAACCACCTCAGGAAAACTTTCAAATGTTCACATCCACTCAATGCCAACTCCATTCCACCCCAACCAGCTCCAGTATTCTTCACTAAGTCCGGTCAATCTTCAGTTGATAATGGAAAAGCTTCACTCTCAGAGGTAACTTCCAGTCAGAATTCCAGTCAGATTCCTTCCATCCCAAAAGAGACTCAGGAGAATATAGCTCCAATGGCAGGATTCATGAATTGTTATAATGCATTTTTAGCTGGAGACTTGGTTCAACCTGTGGTTGCTGCTGAACTCGATCAGATCCATCCTGATGATGTTGAAGAAATGGATATCTCTTGGCAAACCGCCATGGCAGTGTTTCGGGCAAAGAAGTTCACTAAGAGGACGGTTAGAAACAATTGGAACATGCCTAACAATCAGAAGGTGGGTTTTAACAAAGACACTCTTAGATGCTACAACTGTCACGAGCCGGGTCACTTTGCTCGTGAATGTACTAACCCAGCAAAGGATGGAAACACGGAAAGGGCACTGGTTCCAGTTGGTATTGCTAGAGTTGAAGCTGGAGGTAGTTCATGAAATGGCAAAAGAGGAATGGTTGCTCAACAATTCTCTTGGGAGGGTCAGATGGCTGCGCTCAACATTGGAAATCAGACCGCAAACTTCGCAAATATTGAGAACACTGGAAAAGAAAATGCTACCGAGGAGAATATCAAGGAGCTTCAATTCGCATATATGGAGCTCACTTCTCCAAATTCATCTGAGGTAAGTTTTCAACCATGCTCTTTAGATTGTGTTGATAAGATAGAATTATATAAGCTTCATAATAACAACTTAATTAGAGATATGGAAAGAATAAAATCTGAAAATTTCAAACTTAAGAAAAATTAAAAAGCTTTCCTTGATAAAATATAAGCACAGCAAAAGGACATCTCTAAGCTTAAATCTGATTTTAGTATAAAGTGTTGTCACCACCTTGATGCCAAACAAGAAATCGCTGAATTAACTGCTAAACTGTAAGCCTCCAAGTTAAAAATTTCGAATCTAACCAGTAAATTTTAAAGGGTTGAACTAGACTTTTAAAAAATTCGATGGTTCCAGTAAAGTAGTCAACTCAATGATTGAAAATCAATTGTGGTGGAAAGAAAATGAAGGTGAGGCGGCCAAGTTACGCCACCCTACAACCACAATTATGTCCATACCCCTGTTACCAAAGAACAGGAGGAAAAGGTAAAGGACATGAAGTACGGTAAACAAGACAAATGTGATGGAACCAGTTCTGTGAATGCTGGTCCGTCCACTTCAGATATGAATGATTCTAACGTGTTTACTTCATGTGGAGAAAAAGTAATTTTAAAGGAATGGAATGATGAGGATGACGACCCTTGTTTTGAATTTCATAATGACATTGTGTCTGATGTTTCTTTAAAATTACCTGTTTTGGATTCTGTTATTTCGACTGTTTGTGTGGCCTCCGTTTTAAAGAGGAAGGATTCTTGTATGGTTGATTCTGTTAAAACTTTGAATTCTGATAATGTGGTTTCTAATAAAAGAAAAAATTTAAAAAATTCGAACATATACTCACCACCAAAATTTGTGAAAGAGGGATGCTCTAGTAACAAACAAGGTGGTAAGTTCAATAAGGTGAAGAATGATCCTCGTAATTTGAAACAAACTGGTCCACACAACCACTCAAGACGAGGAGTTGCCCAAAATGATTTCATAAAACGCCAAACTTGTTTTTATTGTGGCACCCCCGGTCATATTGCCAGAAATTGTCCACATCGTCCATACATTCCCTATTATGGATTTTATTAGAGGAATACGCCTTATATGCCTCATAACTCATATAGGCAAAGATTCAGGCATAATCAGGCTAGTCCCTGTGACGATGATTGGAATCGAAACAAATCTGGCAGGTTTAGTCCTCATCAGACTAAGCCTGACATGTTTCGGAATAGGGTTTAGAAAAGTTGCGTCGGGTTCAAAAAGGAACGCACATTCTAAACCGAAACAGTTTGAGAAGAAAAACTCATGTCTTTCCAACCCAAAAACACCATATACGAAGTCAACCATTCATACTTATAATGTCAAATCCTACAATGGTATGCATAAATGGTTGCCTAAGTCTCTGGTAAAAGAATCTGTGAGTCAAACGTTTGATGATCAAAAGGATATGTCATGGCAACCCGTGACCACCTTAGATGAGTTAGGGTCACCCATTGTAACTATGGACTGGGTACCAAAATCTAACCAATCCCGCGCTTTGTGCAGGGACAACTATGGAGGAATATCATCAGACCTTGGTATGTTGATAGTGGCTGTTCCATGCACATGACAGGGGACATTACCCAACTGCACGACATTCAAACATTTAATGGTGGGTATTTGTCTTTTGTGGGATGAGAGAAAGGAAAGATCACTCAAAAGGGTACTGTAAGTAAAGGTGTTCTAAAATTTGAAAATGTTAATTTTGTTCCTGAATTAAAGCACAGTTTTTGAGCGTGTCACAAATTTGTGACAAAGAGTTTTCAACTTATTTCACTAAGAAAGAGTGTCTGATTTTGAAACCTGGTATTGAACAACTCATTTCACATGAACAACTATGTTCTTGATGAAATAACATGCTTGTTTTCAAAAGTGTCAGAACATAACGCCATGCTATGGCATCGTCGTCTAGGTCATGCAAATTCTAAAAACCTTAATCGTCCTGCTAAAAATGATTTGGTATGTGGTGGGTATTAAGGATTTTGTAATTATTGAAAAGTGTGTGGCTTGTGCTTTGGGTAAACATCATCGAAAAACTTATAAGCCGAAGTTGATCAATACTATCTCATCTGTTTTTTGATTGCTTCATATAGATCTTTTTGGACTAGTCCATGTCTTGAGTCTTTCTCGTAGCTCTTATTGTCTTGTTATTACTGATGACTACTCATGTTTTACTTGGGTGTTTTTCTTGTCAAATAAGAGTGAAACTGCAGATTTAATCAAGAAGTTTGTAGTGCTCATGGAGAACCAATTGAATTTGTAGCTGAAGGGAATTCGTTGTGATAATGGAACGGAATTCAAGAATGCATCATTGAATCATTTCTGTTCAGATGGGGGGTGCTACGCTAGTACAGTGTCGTACGAACACCACAACAAAATGGTGTAGCTGAAAGAAGAAACAGAACTCTTATCGAGGCGGCAAGGACTATGTTGTGCAATTCTAAACTACCACTGTTTTTCTGGCCAGTGGAAGCTGCAAAAGATGACCCACATGCAGTATCTCACATCTCTCCATTTCTGGATAATGATTCCACTGAATTAATTAATGAGTCATCCGCAACCGACGCTCAGCCAAAAGAAACTCCAGAAACTGAATGTTTGCCGAAATCATCTGAAGATGCTGCTGCAGTTGAGGGGGAGCGTTCCATTCCTCATATCTTCGGGAGCACACTGTTTCCCGATGCCATTCCAAATGAATATGTTGCCAGCACTTCGTACTTACGGCGACCTCTGGATGGAAGAATCCTCTCGCTGATGTTAATGAGAATTTGTCAAACTTACAACTTACCGGTGATGTTTCAGATCAATTAATTCCATCAAGAAATCAGAAAAATCATTGATATACATCTATTTATACATCTCGAATCCCTTGTAAAGTTGTGTATATTTAATATTTTGAGTTCGGTTTAGTTCGTGTTTCGTTCATCTTTTATTATTTAAGGTCTTGAGTCAAGTATTTTGTATTTATGTGTTTTAAATCTTTTGGTGTCTTGCATGTTAAGCTTTAATTCTTTCTATTATTTTATGTGAAGTTAAAGTTCGTTTTTGCTCATCATTGGTTACATGATTAGTTCACTTAGTCTTTTGATTTGTTTTCATGTAGATGGTGGGGAAGGATCGAGAGGTTTCTAGTTCTCGAGAAATGGTGAAGTGTGTTAGAGAAATTGGTGGTGGTAAGCGAAAGTTTGAGAAGGTTCGTGAAGTTAGAAAGAAGAAGACCAAGATTGATGAATGGTCGGATCGTGATTCGATATCTTTGAGGGCATTGGAGTTCTACCAAGGTGGAGGAAGCTCCACTGGGTCCGCCAAGTGATTCGCATAACATGGGTTCTTGAGTGAAAACTCAAGTGTAGAGTTTGTAGATTTTCCTTTATTTTAATTTTTATTTTCTTTGTGTCACTAACGTTAGTTTTTCTCAGGTTCGTTGCGTCGTCGAGTCGTTTCAAGGAATAATCACCATCATAGAGAGAGGAATTTACGAGAATTCTAGAGGTGCCAGGTAAGTTTTACATGAAAACAATGACATAAAATGGGCATAACAAATACTTGGTAATTTTCTGGAAATTTTTCTAAGGCAAAAAGGTCTTCAAAACGTTCAAAACTTTCTGTTAAAACACCACGTCGCGCGCGCGACAGGGGTATGCCTAAGAGGCCACGCGACGCGGAGCTAGGAAATCACCTAGCGCACGCCGCGTAGCGCGGAGATGGGAACCACAGACCAGATTTTTTTATTATTTATTATTTCGTGTTAGTCCTAGTGCTTTTATTCAGGTGTGATTCCTTGTGTTTAGTTGGGTATTTCGAGTCATGTTTTAAGGTCAGGTTGTACGAGTCTTGTATAAGTCATCGAGTCATTAACGTAGTTTTTTGTAGTTTTTTATTTGTTTTGTGTTTTTAAGTTCTGCTAGTTTGAAGATTGTATGAGCTAGTTTTCTCTCTAGGGTTTTCTCTCTCTAGAAGGCGACTTGATGATTAACCCTATGCAATCGGCTGCATAGGGTTTTGGCTTTTCTTGGTCTTTTGTTGCTTTGATCTTGATCCAATCCTTGGTTCTGATTGCTTAGTAGGTTTGTTATTGATCACGGCTATTGTTATAGTTTAGTTAGATCGATACTATCCTATTAATTGATTAAGGATCTTGTGGTTAATCAAGGTTAAGGTTGTTTGTTCTTGATCGATCCTAAGGTTTTCTTAATCTTGATCCCTCTTGTTCCATTGGCCGAGTTTCTTGGCTGATTGGTTCCTTGGTTTGGCCGATTTGGTGCCTTGGATATTGATCTTGGCTGATTGATCTTGATCTTGATTGTTCTTGATCTTGAGTTTGATTGTTCTTGTTCTTGATCTTGGTGATTGTTCTTGGCTGGTTTGGTTCTTTGGATCCGGATTTGGCAGATTTGGTTCGTGATTTTGGCTGATTTTGGAAGATTTGGCAGATTTGGCAGATTTGGATCCTGATTTTGGCAGATTTGGTTCTTGATTTTGGCTGATTTTGGGCAGATTTGGCAGCTCTTGATCTTGATTTTGGCAGATTTTGGCAGATTTGGTTCTTGATCCTGGTTCTTGATCTTGATTAGGGTTTCTTGGCTGAGTGGATCTTGGCTGAGATTTTCTTAATCTTGATCTTGATCTTGTTTTGGATCTTGGCCGATTTGGTTTTGATTGTTTGGCCGATCTTGATCTTTATTTTTTGGGTTTTCTTGGCTGTTTTGTGACCGACTTGGGGTGGCATGGAACAGAAGGGAGGAAACGATTTTGTTGAACGTGTTATGCAAGGGTTCTCAGCTAATCGGGTAACGAACATTGATGGGGTTCTCCCTCGTAGGGGGGCTATGAAAACTGGTTCATCGGGAAACCCTAATGCTACGGGTGCGTGTGTTTCGTTTGCTGCAAACACTACATTCATTGCTCCTCTAAATGATGTTAGCAAAAAAGATGGTGGGTGTTCAGCCATGGGGAACAAAGATAGTGGTTGTTCGAGTGATATAAAGGCTATTGGATCAGACTCATTAAATGGGCAACATGATGAAGGTTTTTCAGCCTTTGTCTCGGACGACAACAAGGTGTTTGGATCTGAATCGCCTAATGTTCAGAGGGATGTAGGGAAGGAAAAACATATGGAAAAGTCAAAGCCTTCGTATGTGAGTGTTGTCCAACTTGAAAACAAGACATCGAAGGTAACATTAAGAAAAGTAAATGTGGAGTCAACAATGGAAGGAGTTGATGTGGTTATCCCGGTTGAATCTGTCAAGAAAGTTAACGAAAGGTTTAATAATACTTTGTTTGGCTATTTTTTGGGTAACAGGCTTCCTTTTCCGGTTGTTGAGGATTTTGCTAAGAAAAATTGGAACAAATATGGGCTTACGAGACTTATGATGAATGCGAAAGGGTTTTTCTTTTTCAAGTTTCATACGGAAGCTGGGATGATGAAGCTGATTGAAGATGGTCCTTGGATGATTAGGAATGTCCCAATTATTCTTCATATTTGGACTATGGAGGCAGATTTGGAGAAGGAGGATGTACGGTCTATTCCGGTTTGGGTCAAATTACAAAACATTCCCCTGGGTGCTTTTACTGAGGAGGGTCTAAGTCTGCTCGCTTCAAGAATTGGGGATCCGATAAGTATGGATTCTTATACTGCCAATATGTGTAAGGAATCGTGGGGAAGAAGTAGCTTTGCTAGAGTCCAGGTTGAGCTTCAGGCAAATCAGGATATTAAAAGGAAGCTTGTTGTTGCTGTTCCGGATACGTGGGGGGAGACAAATAAGATCTCGGAGATTAAGATTGAATATGATTGGGAGCCCCCCAGATGTTCTCTATGTGAGGTGTTTGGTCATTCGAACACTCAATGCCCGAAACAAGTTCATGATAAAAAGTTAAATGAAGAACCAACGAAAGTCACTAATGATGATGGTTTCCAGAGGGTGAAGGGAAAGAAAAAAGTTATTACGCAAGTCAAAAAACATAATCTTGTCTATCGACCGGTCGTTAAACCTGCTGTGTCACAACCTATAAATAAACCACCCGCTCAAGGACAAGTTAAGAATCATCCTGTGGGTAAACCTACAACTCCTATGGCGGTGGGGGTCCAGTTAAAGGAAAAGCATGCTGTCCAAACAAGTAACCGGTTTGGTAATTTGGCGGATGAAGCGGAAAGTGATGCAGATGATGATGATGTGGAGGAGCTGTTTACGGATGTGGCTAAAGCTATGACAGCGGATATTGGTTCTGAGGGTGCAAGCACACCCGGTGAATTGGGTGTTTAATGGGTACCATCGCCACTTGGAATATAAGAGGGTTGAACCGCCCTCTTAAACAAAAAGAGGTTCGTAAGGTAATCCAAGAGAATAATATTCAGGTGTGTGCTATTCTTGAGTCTCACGTCAAATTAAATGCGGTTTTTGATGTTTGTAAGAAGATTTGTAAAAATTGGGATTGGACCAGCAATGGTAGTGTTTGTGATAAAGGTACTCGGATTATTGTGGGGTGGAATACGGATTTAGTTGATCTTATGGTTATTGATTATTCGAACCAGGTTCTTCACGTTCAGTTAAAGTTTAAGCTTGATAGCAAGGTGATGTATGGTTCTTTCGTGTATGCTGAGAATTGTTATTTGAAAAGAAGGGAGTTATGGCATAATCTTGCTGTTCATAAACAATTCACTCGTGGTAAACCTTGGGCTTTACTTGGAGATTTTAATTGTGCTCTTAATTTGGAAGACAGCTTGCATGGTTCTTCCAAAATTTCCACTGGGATGCTTGATTTTCGTGATTGTGTTAAGAACATTGAAGTTGAGGATATTAATGGGGTCGGACTCCAATTCACTTGGAGCAATAAACCGAAAACGGGTATGGGTCTTTTCAAAAAGCTTGATAGGGTGATGGGAAACTCTAAGTTCATGGAGATTTTTAATGATTCTTCGGCGGTGTTCCTTCCATATCGGATCTCAGACCACTCTCCATGTCTATTGAAATTCCCTTCTCTTATTAAAAGTAAGCCTAAACCGTTTAAATTCCCTAATTTCTTGATTGGAAAACCGGGTTATAATGATATTATTGCTAACGGCTGGAATATTGAGGTGAATGGTTATCACATGTTTCGCGTGGTAAAGAAACTCCAAAACTTAAAACATCCTATCCGTTCTTTGCTGCACCGGCAAGGCAATCTCCACAAGAAAGTTAATGATATGAGAACCCTTCTGGATGCTTGTCAAACCCGTCTAGACATTGACCCTACTAATTTGGAGATGATTCGGGAGCAGAGTAGTTATCTCAAGGCTTATCATGAGGCGGCTAAAGATGAGGAAGAATTCCTTAAACAGAAGGCTAAAGTTGACTGGTTAAAGCTTGGTGACTCTAACACTGCGTACTTTCACAATTCCTTGAAAATGCGAAACCATAAGGGTCGTATTGATATTATAAGTGATGCTCAGGGTCGTTTATTTGAGGGGTTGGATGTTCCTTCGGTGTTTGTTAATCATTTTAGGAACATTTTTGGTTCAGATTTGCAACCTTTGAGAAAACCGGATAATCAGATTTTTACTACTAAGCTCACGGCCTCTCAGGCGGAGCTTATGGTTAGACCTATATCCGATTTGGAAATCAAGGATGCGTTTTTCTCTATTGGGAATTCCAAAGCGCCGGGTCCTGATGGGTTTTCCTCGGCCTTCTTCAAAAGTTCTTGGGATATTGTTGGGAAAGATGTTTGTTTGGCGGTTCATGAATTTTTCAGAAAAGGAAGTCTCCTTAAACAGGTAAACCACACTATTATTGCCCTTATTCCCAAAGTGACCAACATTGTGACTCCTAATGATTTTCGCCCCATCTCGTGCTGCAACACTTTATATAAATGCATTACCAAGATTATATCGGTTCGTATGATGAAGGGTTTGGAGTCGTTAATTGATATAAATCAGTCTGCGTTTGTGCCTGGGCGTAGGATTTCTGATAACATCCTTTTGACCCAAGAATTAATGCATAATTATCACACTAATAATGGTCCGGCTAGATGTGCTTTTAAAGTTGATATCCAGAAAGCTTACGATACGGTCAGTTGGGACTTCATTCGTGATATTCTTTTTGGGTATGGTTTCCACGATAAGATGATTCATTGGATAATGGAGTGCATAACCACTTCTTCCTTTTCGATATCCGTTAATGGGAACTTACACGGGTTCTTTAGTGGTAAAAGAGGTCTGAGACAGGGAGATCCGATGTCCCCTTATATTTTCACACTGGTTATGCAAGCTCTCACGTTAATTTTGCATCGAAAGGTTCGTTTTGAACGCTCGTTCCGTTTTCATCGCTATTGTGAAAAATTAAATATTATCAATATTTGCTTTGCGGATGATTTGTTCCTGTTTGCTCGAGGTGATGTGAATTCTGCTAAAACTATTATGGGGGCTCTGAATGATTTCAAAGATATGTCCGGGCTTACTCCGAGTGTTCCGAAAAGTACCGCGTTTTTTTGTAATGTCCCGGACCGCGTTAAAAGTGGTATTTTGAGTATTATGCCCTTCGTTGAGGGAAGGCTCCCGGTTAAATACTTGGGAGTACCACTTATTTCCACGAGGTTAAATTACCGGGATTGTAAGAGGTTGCTGGATTGTATGGATAGTCGGATTGGAGATTGGAAGAATAAAACTTTGTCCTTTGCGGGTAAACTGCAGCTGGTCAGGTCTGTTCTGTCGTCCTTATATATTTATTGGTCTGCTGTGTTTTCACTCCCTTCTAGACTTATTGCTGATCTTGAGAAACGAATTAAAAATTTCCTTTGGGACTATGGTCACAATAAGGGAAAGCATAAAGTCTCTTGGGATATTGTGTGTCGGCCGAAATGTGAAGGTGGTTTGGGTATCCGGCGTATCCGGGATGTCAATAACTCTCTTCTGGTTTATCATATTTGGAGTTTAATCAATGTTCGTAATTCGTTGTGGGTTAAATGGGTTCATGAGTATAAAATGAAGGGGCGAAATTTTTGGAGCTTGCAGATTCCTAACTCGTGTACTTGGGGGTGGAGGAAAATTCTTCAGTTTCGTCCCCGTATTAGACAGTTTATATGGCATGAAATTGGTAATGGGAGAGCTACTTCAGTTTGGTACGATAAATGGGATGTTCTTTGTCCTTTAATTGATTATATCAACCCTAGAGCAATTCATCGGGCTGGATTGTCTTTAGTGACATGTGTCAGTGATGTTGTTCATCATAATAACTGGGGTTGGCCGCCTGATTGGATGTTGAGATACCCAATTCTTTCGAACTTAAAAGATGTAAGTCTTTGTCCGGATATGAGGGACAAGATAGTGGTTTTGGATGAGAATGGGACTTCAATAAATTTCTCGACTTCAGGTATATGGCATCTTCTTCGGAGACCGGCGGATAAGGTGTCTTGGGTGCATGTTGTTTGGTTCTCTCAATGTGTTCCAAAACACTCCTTTATGTTGTGGACTGTGATTCATGACAGGTTGAGCACGCAGAATCGTATTATGGGGTGGAAGATTGGTGGGTATCCAAATCATAACTTGTATTGCTGCCTTCTTTGTAATGGAGAGCCGGATTCTCGTAATCATCTCTTCTTTGACTGTAAGTTCTCTTCTGAGGTTTGGAGTATTGTAAAAATGAAGGGGAAGTTTCAGGGGTGCAGAAATGGTTGGGCGAATATTCTCCAATATGTGTCTCAATTTGGAATGTCCAACTCTATTGAGAATGTTGTTAATCGGCTGTTATTTGGGGCGTCGGTGTACGTTATTTGGAAGGAGCGAAATAACCGGCTTTTCAGGAACTCCTTGAAGACTCCTACGACTGTTGCAGAAGAAATTATTAGGGGTACTCGCCTAAAGCTTATGACTCTTAAGTTCAAGAATCCGGAACGGATTAATCGGGTTCTCGAGGATTGGCATTTTCCGCGGGGAGTTTCCCATCAAATTGATGATAATGGTTGATTTGTTTTTTTTTCCTTGGTTCTTGTGTAAGCTTTAGCTGTGTTTACCAGTTTTGGTGGTTTTGGTTTGTCTACTCTTGTATGGCATGTCATACTTGAGAACTAATATGGCACTCTGCCATATTACTTGTATTTTTTGGATGTGTGAATGCATTTAACCGGGTGAACCCCTTTACCCAAAAAAAGATTGTATGAGCTAGAGAGGCGATCCCCAAATAAGAATATAATTAAAAAGACAAGTGTGGGGATGGAGTAGCAGTGGAGCCGTATACTTTATATTTATTTATTTGCTGCTAATTATTCATGATTTATTCGTGGGTTATTGACGCACTTTAATTGCATAATGTCTATCATTTTGATAAGATACATCTTTAGATATGTTTGTTTTGTTTTGCCGCTTACGTTCGTGTATGAGAGAAGGAGTTACCAAATTGCTGAGCATGTTTGTAGTTGGAGGGCATTCATGGGAAGTAGACTTTGGCATCATGTTTCATTCGCATATTACCAGCTAAGTCTTTTCCATTATTTAGCTTATTAACTTTTTATTTTGTTTTTGTTTTTAATTTTTAGTTTTTTTTAGTTTTTTGTAGTCCGACTTTATTTTAATTTTATTTTTATTTCAAGTCGTCCTTATCCTTGCATTGAGGACAATACAAAATATAAGTGTGGGGATAAGATATTTGAGTCGTAGTTTAAATTGAGTTTATTTTAAAAAAAAATAAAAAAAATAAAAATTATATATATATATATAATAAAAAAATTGAAAAATGTTTAAAAATGTTCCTTGAATTTAGTTTTTTGCGTTAAAGTGAGAGATGATGATATTTATCGGAAATTGGTTTTTCAAACTACTAATAATATGAGATAAATAAAAGAAAGCGCATTTAACTTGGGATGTGTCGGTAGGCTCAGCCGTGAAAATGAAAGGGCAATTTGATAAAATGGGTCGGAAATCTCTTGTGGTAAAACGTTTTGTCCGTGGAAGATAAGTAATGAAAGGTCGGGCCATACTCAAGCCTCAATTCTTGGAATGAAAAGTGGAAATATTATAAAGTTTAAAAAGTTTAAAAATTTTGAATACGTTATCATATGATGTTTGGGTAGGTTTAACGTTAGAGTATGCCGTGTAGCCTGTGATATAAATCTTAAACTACTTAGTTTTAGTGTTTCACACATCATTGGCGTATGGCTTTATAACCTTAAATCTTGTATTGATGGGATACCCCGGGTTCAGAGACTATGGGTCTGTATGCAGTCTATTCATCTAGGTATTCACAATTCCGTGGGGTTGTGAATATTTAAAATAAAGCTAAAAAGAGCAAATCCTCAGTTTTCTGCCACATAAGTCTTTAAACATGATCACAAAAAAAGGTACAAATGCATTACAGACTTGATCATCCACGCTGTTAGCTATGTGGGGTCCCCTGCTCGCGTCTCATTACCATTAAGAAACGGACCACAAGGGACACGCCACATGTAAGCCCTACAGATGAAATTTTGCATACTCACCTATGGTGATGGTTCGGTGTATTACTTGATAACGGGGGTATGTCATGTTGTGGGGAACACTAGCTATAAATTAATGGTACCTTAATAATTAAATACCCAAATAAAGCTAGATCTAGATCCAAACGGCTCATACGGCATCATGGGGCTGCGGTGTTGGGTTCTAATATATTGGTACGGCTGAGATAAATCATTTCTTACATTCGGTTGGTCTTCGATCGTTGAATATATTTGAGTAGAGAGTGTCTGGCTTAAGTGTGTGTTTTTGAAGGTGTAGGCTATGGTGTAGAAATGGATGGAAATGGAAAGGATTAAGGTTTAAGGGTATTTATACTCCCTTAAGCCCTTGGACTTTAGGCCCATCTTTTCTTTTTAGTCCATACTTAATTTTATTTAATTAGCCTACTTAACCTTCCATCTTTATTAATTTATTACTTCTCTACTAACTTAAGTAAACTTTTTCACCAAAATTAAATAATATATTAAGTATTATTTTCCGAAAATGCGGGATGTTTCACCATATGCAAAGTCAAATACTACATTTCTACTAAGATGTTAATATCTGTTATTATTGGCTTAAACCGTAACAAAACTTTAGAAAAAGGCAAGTTACAATTTATTTTCTCACTTAAGGCGTCATCTCATGTCCAATACATATTAGCCCCATCAACACATTACTGCTAGTTACTATTAGTAACTAGGTAATACTAATACTTTTGCAACAAGCAATAAATTATACATGCTTTAAAATTTATAGTTTCAAAGGTAGAGTATTGATTTAGTTTTGTGCTTAGAAACAAATAATGTACTCCCTCTGTCCCATTTTAAGTGTCCTAATTTGAATTTTCAAGTATTTCTTGTTTAACTTTGACCGGCAATATTTTTGTTTTTGTTATATAATACTTGATGAAAATTATATCAATGTAAAATACATTTAAAACCCAATCCATTCATATATTTTACATCAAGTATTTTATAACACAAACAAAAATATTGCCGGTCAAAGTTAAACAAGAAAGACTTGAAAAATCAAATTATGACACTTAAAATGGAAAAGAGGGAGTATATATCATGCTTCAAAATTAGGTATATACTCATCCAACACAACCATTTGACTACATCTATATATCAAGTTACAATTAAATTTACACATTTTGAATACATTTCCTTGATAAGTCATATCAAATCTTATGGCTTTACTTTGGCTATTCCACAATCCATGTGTCATTTGCAAACATATGGCTATATCGGCCTATTAACGAGTCATTTACAACTTGCAACTCTATCGACACCTCAATAGTCTATTTATGACCCATATTAATCCACTAATGATTTACAATATTCACCTAATAACACTACAACCTTGTGATTCTTAATTTTTCCTTAGACACACAACAACCTCGTGTCATTATTGGCATTTTCACTAGTGGACGACATGATTGTAAGGCCCCGGTTCCGGTTTCCTACTTTGGCGTTGGATTCACTCATAAACACAGTTCTAAATATCATAGTTACTTAAAAATTTTCGCGGAATATAATAAGTCAACCATATATTACATAACCTTTCAAATCTTGTCTTAACAACATTTAAATTCGTCTTTCAAAATAGAAACATAATTAAATATGAAAACATAACATTCTCCTCAAGATGCCAGTATGTTCAATCCAATTTCATGTGTCTTCGCTCAAGCCAGGTGCTTTAGCCTATTCACCTGCGTGCATACTAAAATTCAGTTACGCTGGGTGAGTTCTAGTTAATCAGAGAACATACAATACATTCATATACTACACACTTACCTTCTTTACTTTCGTTCGTACATACATAAGTATATATCTTCATTATTACTTTCATTCTTTCTTTCTTTCATTCTTTATTATTTTCATCTTGCTTTACATACATACTTATACGTTTTAAAGAGAATTTCGCCATACTTCCTTGAGTATTATTAGGGTCCGGTTCCCTTTCTGCCTCGGATATTATTAGGGTCCGGTTCCTTCTTCCTCGAGTATTATTAGGGCTCGGTTCCCTTATTTCTCGAGTATTATTAGGGTCCGTTTCCCTTTTCTACCATACAGCCACACCTTACCTTCCTTTATTTTTATAATTATAAACTTTCATACATACTCTCAATCTTTGCTATAGCATACATACATCATTCATACATCATATATCCTACTATCACATATCATATACCACTTGAGGTAAGTGTATTAACTAATCACATTGAGTATGTACACATCACCGAAAACATAAAAGGAAATGGGGTTAGAAACTCACCTGGGTCATGTTTCTTTCTGAGTTTATAGTAATACCCTTCTTTTGCTGTGCAAGGCTAACTGCATAATAATTAAAAGTATCAATTAACTATCTCTAACTATACCATACTTCTAAGTTATTGTAACCCCTATCTACTGAGGTCCAGGGGCAGCGCCTGATGTGTGTTTGCGGTGTGTTATAAAATGTAAAGGATGTGAGTTTTAGCATTGCACAAGATCCTGTTTTAAATTTATAAAAGTGATTTCTACTGAAACTAAACACACACAAAATAGGCAAGTGTACCTATCGTATATGTAGGATAGTATTGGTAAGAACCAAGTATCGATCTGTGGACACAAATGTTTCTAATAATAAATCTTTGTCTTACTTTAATCAAAAGGTTTAATCATTTTTTTACATTGGTTTTTAAACTTTTTATAAAATACTTATATATAATATATAGGTGACTAGAAGAGAACTTCTAAGTGAGTAATTCAATTATATGAAGGTTTACCATCAAATATCAAGAATCCACTCCATTACTCCCTGATGATTATTAAATAAACATGTGATAAACTTGTCATAATAATATATGATAGAATAGTTCCTTATTTCTAAGTGAACACTAACTATGACATAAAAGAAAGTAACATGAGCATTTTAAATTCCATCATTTCCTAATGTCATGCTACTACGAGAATGTCAATTTAAGTAGACAAACAGTTTTGTATAGTAGAACGATTAGGATTGACTTCGATTTCTCAAATACATTAAACAATTTCGAGTGGTTGAAGTTAACTCACACAACCTCCCCTTGGTTGATTTAATTATATTATAATTACACATTCCATTAACATATGATTTCTTTAACTAGTATGATAACCTAAGCAATCGTGTTAACAATGTTATTTCAGAATTATCAAAACTAGAGAAATAGATCATAGCTTATACCTCATTATTTCTAAGTACAACATAAGGATCCATGTGTTTATCTTGAATAAAGTATCAAAGAATTCTTTTTACCATTTTTAGTTTCCAAGAGCATGAATTACCAATATCACTTAGTAGGAGTAATTAAGATTTCTCTCTCTAGGAAAGGCGATTTTGGTGTCTAACCCTATGCGATCGGCCGCATAGTGTTTTTGGCTTTCCTTGGGTTTTTTGTTGCTCTAATCTTGTTCCAATCCTTGGTTCTGATTGCTTAGTAGGTTTGTTATTGATCACGGCTATTGTTATAGTTTAGTTAGATCGATAACACCCTATTAATTGATTAAGGATCTTGTGGTTTTCAAGGTTAGGGTTGTTTCTTATTTCTTGATCTTGTTCGTTCTTGGGGTTGTTAGATCTTGGATCTTTGGGCAGATTTGGATTAAGGTTCCATTCTCCTCTTGGTTCCTTGGATTCGGCTGGCTTGGGTTTCTTGGATTCGGCTGGATTAAGGTTCTTGTTATTGGTTCTTGATCTTGTTCTTGGTTTCTTCGTTCTTGGCTGTTACGTGAGATCTTGTTCTTGGCTGAATCTTGCTCTTGATCTTGATCTTGATCTTGTTATTGGCGGACCTTGTTCTTGATCTTGATCTTGATCTTGGTTTGGCCGAATCTTGTTTTTGATCTTGTTCTTGGCTGATTTGGTTTATTGTGAGTGAGATATTGTTCTTGATTTGGTTTGATCTTGGCTGATTCGTGTTTCCTTATTTATTGATCTTGATCTTGATATTGATTTTGGGGTATCTTGGCTGGATTTTTATTGGGGTTGCATGGAGAAAAAGGGTGGCATTGGTTCTGTTGATCAGGTTATACATGGGTTTCCAGCGAATCGGGTAACGAACATTGATGGGGCTCCCCCTCGTAGGGGGGTTCTGAAAACTGGTTCTTCGGGAAACCCTATTGTTACGGGTTCTTTTGGTTCGTTTGCTGCAAACACTACATTCACTGCTCCGTTAAATGACGTTATCCATAATGTTGGTGGTTGTTCAGCAGTGGGGAACAAAGCTAGTGGTTGCTTGAGCGATAACAAGGGTATTGGATCAGGTTCGCTAAAGAGTCAACAAGATAAGGGTTGTTCAGCTTTTGTTCCGAATGAAAATAAGGTGGTTGGAGCTGAATCGTCTAATATTCAGAGGGATGTAGGGAAGGAAAAACATATGGAAAATTCAAGCCTTCCTACATGAGTGTTGTTCAACTTGAAAACAAAACATCGAAGGCAACTTTAAGAAAAGTAAATGTTGAATCAACGATGGATGGAGTTGATGTGGTTATACCGGTTGATTCTGTCAAGAAAGTTAAAGAGAGGTTTAATAATACTTTGGTTTGGCTATTTTTTGGGTAATAGACTCCCTTTTCCGGTTGTTGAGGATTTTGCTAAGAAAAATTGGAACAAATATGGGCTTACGAGACTAATGATGAATGCGAAAGGGTTTTCTTTTTCAAGTTCCATACGGAAGCTGGGATGATGAAGTTGATTGAGGATGGTCCTTGGATGATTAGGAATGTTCCCATTATTCTCCAAATTTGGACTATGGAGTCAGATTTGGAGAAGGAGGATGTACGGTCTGTTCCGGTTTGGGTCAAATTACAAAACATTCCCCTGGGTGCCTTTACTGAGGAGGGTCTAAGTATGCTCGCGTCAAGAATTGGGGATCCGATAAGTATGGACTCTTATACTGCTAATATGTGTAAGGAATCGTGGGGAAGAAGTAGTTTTGCTAGAGTACAGGTTGAGCTCCATGCAAATCAGGAGATTAAAAGGAAGCTTGTTGTTGCTGTTCCGGATACGTGGGGGGAGACAAATAAGATCTCGGAGATTAAAGTTGAATATGATTGGGAGCCCCCCAGATGTTCTTTATGTGAGGTGTTTGGCCATTCGAACGCCCAGTGCCCGAAACAAGTTCACGATAGAAAGTTAAATGACGAACAAACGAAAGTCACTAATGATGATGGTTTCCAGAGGGTGAAGGGAAAGAAAAAAGTTAATACGCAAATCAAGAAACATAATCTTGTCTACCGACCGGTGGTTAAACCTGCTGTGCCACAAACTATAAATAAACCATCCGCTCAAGAACAAGACAATAATTATCCTGTGGGTAAACCTACAACTTCCATGGCTATGGGGGTCCAGTTAAAGGAAAATCATACTGTCCAAACCAGTAACAGGTTTGGTAAGTTGGCGGACGAGTCGGAAAGTGATGAAGATGATGATGATGTGGAGGAGTTGTTTACGGATGTGGCTAAAGCTATGAAAGCGGATATTTTTTCTGAGGGTGCAAGCACACCCGGTGAATTGGGTGTTTAATGGGTACCATCGCCACTTGGAATATAAGAGGGTTGAACCGCCCTCTTAAACAAAAAGAGGTTCGTAAGGTAATACAAGATAATAATATTCAGGTATGCGCTATTCTTGAGTCTCACGTCAAATTAAACGCGGTTTTTGATGTTTGTAAGAAGATCTGTAATAATTGGGATTGGACCAGCAATGGTAGTGTTTGTGATAAAGGTACTCGGATTATTGTGGGGTGGAATACGGATTTGGTTGATCTTATGGTTATTGATTATTCGAATCAGGTTCTTCACGTTCAGTTAAAGTTTAAGCTTGATTGCAAGGTGATGTATGGTTCTTTCGTGTATGCTGAGAATTGTTATTTGAAAAGAAGGGAGTTATGGCGTAATCTTCTTGTTCATAAACAACTCACTCGTGATAAACCTTGGGCTTTACTTGGTGATTTTAATTGTGCTCTTAGTTTGGAAGACAGCTTGCATGGTTCTTCCAAAATTTCTACTGGAATGATTGATTTTCGTGATTGTGTTAACAACATTGAAGTTGAGGATATAAAGGGGGTCGGACTCAAATACACTTGGAGCAATAAACCGAAAACGGGTATGGGCCATTTTAAAAAGCTTGATAGGGTGATGGGAAACTCTAAATTCTTGGAGATTTTTAATGATTCTTCGGCGGTGTTCCTTCCGTACCGGATTTCAGACCACTCTCCATGTCTATTGAAATTCCCCTCTCTTATTAAAGGTAAGCCTAAACCGTTTAAATTCCCTAATTTCTTGATTGAAAAACCG